>NC_092203.1:300000-600000 GCF_043641665.1 Enoplosus armatus
CCCTACTGTTCCCCTAGCACACACTCTCATTTAACGCTAGCACAGGTAGCCTGGGCCTCCTGGGCCTGAAAATTGCTGTCGACTACATGCTTGTGAAAGCTCCGCCTGTGGTGGCCAACTGGGACATGGAGACACGCATGCTGAGGAACCAGTAGAGCAAGAGTGTTTCCCCATGGGAGTACATCTCCTTAGAGGGGTAATTTTACAACTCCCGCTTTGTAAAAGAAAAGGTTTTTAGCCTCAGGTTTCAGCTCAATTGAGAAGTCAGTCTGTTGGGCTATAGGGTTATTTTCTCTGACAGGCCAAGGGGTTGCCATTACATAAATTAATAAAGACGTATTCAACACGTGTTGAAATCAAAAACGAGAATTTGTTTTGGTTTCAGGAGCAATAAGCTTAGGCTTTGAAATGTTTCCTAGACCTACAGTAGCTCAACATAACAAAGGTCCGAACAGGACTGGGGTGCTGCCAGGTTTGTACACCATCATAACTCTGAACAAAATCTAGCTGACTCTTTGATGTAAGTGGTGACTAGGAATTGACTGAAGTCTGGCACACACTGGATTCTTTTTTCTGAATGCAGGTAAGTTAATTTCCCAAATTGTTGAAGCATTGCTTTGAGAACACCAAAACTGACACTTATATGAAATGCAGCTTTTTCATATTCCTTAACAACTATGAAAGAGATCTGTGGGAGTTCTAGAGCCTGACTTTTCACCAATTCAACAGTTTGTAGCACTATTCTACAAAATGAAGCTAATTCTGCCGCTGCAGTCACTCTGTACATGAGCATCAGTTGCATAATGAAACTGTTGTACTCTGATGGCTTTAATGCCCGTGTGACAGATGTCTATCAATGCCCCCTCTGACCAGCTGACCTGAGGCGGCATGCTTTGCCTTTGCTTAACTCAGTTGTTTTCCTGACTTTTTCTTATTTTTCAGAAGGTCTCAGAAGGTCGGCGCGACAGATTCAAGTTCCCCCTTGCACTCGCTGACCCTCCTCCACCCCATTCTCTCTGCATCACCGGCCTCGCCGCGCACGACAGATGGCTATCACTGTTCTCCTCACCCCAGTCAAGGCAAGGCCAGGTCCTCCGCTATCTCCCAGAGAGAGAGGGAGAGAGAGGGGTTAGGACGGGAAGCTCAGGGCTGATGTTGAATTTCACACCCCACGGCCTCAGGATTAGCGAGACCGGGAGCTGATGGACGGGCAGGTGGAGGTGGAGGGTGGTGGTGCTATCTACTGATGCCTAACAAGCAGGGTATGTCTCTGCACGCTTCAAAGTTACTGTCTATGTCTCAGCTGTGATCAACTTAGGCAGTTAGAACATTAATGAACATGCCATTTATGTTTTGCCAGTTATTCTCTTTTTTTCTTTTGTTTCTACGTTCTTTAAAGGCGGACACATGGTCACACAGATTCATGGACCAAAGATGCTGATTTCACTGCCGGTTTTACACACTGTTGAGTTAACCCCTCCGATACCACAAAAGGACAGATTTCTCTGCTCAGTGATTTAAAAACAATAGTTTGGTTTCTGCTGCAGCGGATCAGAATAGGTCAATGCATGTCAGCCATCTCTCCATCGTGACCCTCCTCCCCACCTGAGTTTAAACGCGAGTTGGGAGCTGCCTGGTTATGGTGACCAGGTGTCTCTATGAAGGATGGAAAAAAAGTGAGACTGTCCTCCCAAGAAGAACGCCGTTTCAGCAAGTGCCCCAAAACCGTTTCTTGTCAAGTGACAGCCCACCTAGTGGTCATAGTAATGATGACGAGAGCAAAGGAGGAAGTCAGGTGATGTTACAGAGCAACAAAGTCCATGTAGGGAGCAGGTCGGGCAGATGGATCATGGATGCATTAAGAGAGCTGGACACAGCGCAGCTACTCAGCCCCCTAGACCACCATTATAAAGAGACGTCTGTAAAACTGTTGACAGGACACCTCCAACTGCATTCAAGGTCCATTAACCCGGTCATTAATTAGTCCATTCATTTTTTAATCCATGGAGCTTTTATATTTGTAAAACTTAGTGTAATTTCTGCCACTGTGCAGTAATTAGTTATAAGCCGCTCTGTCACAGTCTCATGGTAATGGTAGGTTTAGATTTAGGTAGGATAATATAAGCGTTTTTTGACAGTAACCGAACCTTTGAGGAGCAGGTAAAGAGAGTCATGCAGTCCTGCTTTCTTCAACTCAGAAATTTATCAAAAGTCGTCTTTATCTCATGCTGATTTAGAGAACGTAATTCATGCTTATATATCATCTCAGCACCTCTTTGCCATTCAATTTTTTGAGAGCATCAGATAAACACATCTTGTCCAGTTTGTGGTCGATGCAGTGCAATTACATTACAGGACATTTCAGGGGAGAGAGTACTGGTAACTCCAGCACATTCTGGAGTATCATACGGCAGTTTGTTTACACCGAATGCCTTCATTAACATAGATCATAACATCATGTTTGCTCGTCTATAGGCACTATAACCTGGAATGCTAAAAAACACCTGATGGAGTTGTTGGAGTTAGCCACGTTTCAGAGAGACCGAGAGCTTAAAGGTAACAGTTAAAAGTGTTTCCATTTTGGCCACAATACTTCTCATATCACCAAAAATCCCCTTGGGTTTTACTTTTGAGCACTTTTGCATGATTTACAGTCTGAAACTTCAGAGAAAACTGGTTCATGTGACTGCAGCTACCTTTGTATTTTACTCTTCAGTTCTGATTCATTATTATGTTGGTGCAGAGGATTTGACGCCCGACAGGACAATTTAACTACATATGGTGTATCTTTATTAGTGACGAGTGGAATAATCTGCTGTCACGGCTCATCTGATTTCAACTGATAAAATGAGTGTATTGTAAATGGAAATCTTGTCTTAAATTAAAAGTCAATATTAGTAAAACTGATACATGAGTCTGTCATGCTGTGGCGCTGCCTCCTTCTCTACCTGTCTGATGCAGCGTTGGATGGACTGTGGGGGTGGAGGGGGGTGTCAGAGCCCCCAGCAGAGCTCACATCCCTGAGCCTCGGGGGTTTCAGAAGAGAGTCTGGGTTATCAGCAGAGCTTCAGGCCAAACCCCAGCTGCAGGGCAGAGGGAGGGGTGGGGTGGGGGGTGAGGAGTGGTAAGGGGAGGTGGGGGACTGTATCAACTCCTCCACATCACAGAGCAGCGGCTGTTTGCCAGACAGAGATCTGCGGCTGCGGTTTTGGGCCGACAGACACATCCCTTAGCAGCGGCGTGCCGTACACGCCTCACAGAGCACATCGGCTTATACCTCGTCTGAAATTCACTTTTGCTCCCAGTAGATTAAACTCACACTTCAGTTCATCTCACAACACCCCGCTTAGCAGGGACACGGAAATGATGGGCTTCTTACTCGCCCCGCATGCAAAGTATGTACAATGGCTTTTTATTTTTTTTTTTAAACACATTAATACTGTTTACCACATTCTCCATGAATAACAGTTAGGCTAAATTGAATATTCCCGAGTGGGATAAAAAGATGAAAAATTGCAGTGCACCTGCTGCTTTGGCTTTTCGTGGCGATAGCTGAAATTTGAATTAATGTGAGGATTAAGTGCACTTGAGTTTTGCAGCCAGTGAAAATATTAGCAGACGTTTGCAATCATGCACAGAGCCAATGAAGCAGGCTGGAACAGAAAATGATGTGAGCAGAGCTGGAGTGCTGGTCTGTGCCTCAGGACAGTATCTCAAGAGCAAACGCATGTTCAACCAGGGACACTCCACCAAAGACTAGACACACACACATCTTGCATTTACTAAGTGATGAAGTAAATACTTCTGCAAAATTTTCTTAATTAATTGATTCTTTTTCAAAATATCTGGCACAGTTCGATGATATGAATGCTGTGAGGAGTGCGCAGGGTTCGACAGGGATGTGGTGAGGTGGTGACAGACTTCTGAGCATTTGTAGACTTTGCCATTAGAGCGATGATATCAGTGTTTTTGTAAGAAATCTGTTTCTTGATAAAAACTACTCACATCACTCAGAAGTGCGAGTCACTCTTGCAATTGACACTGTAGATTGGGACTGTCAGCCACTGTATAACACAGTATCAGATGCTTCCTATTGAAAAGATTGGGGGAAAGTCTGTGTGCTGCTCTTTATCTGCCATTGTGAAGTAAGTGGGCATTCAGACCCCCAAAATATTTCTGATATGTTAATCTAGTAGCTGAGCAGATGTGTGTGGTCATGAAGAGGAGTAAGGTTGTCACTTGTTGCACACGCTGGCAGGAGGTGACGGCGAGAAAGAATGGGTAGGAGATGTTCTTGTCTGGTAGCATTCTTGCGGGCTGTGTAGCCAACAATGCATGGACCAGTACTCAGTAAACTGCATACAGAGGTGCCCAGAGAAAGTCTATTCAGACAGGAGTAACACTCCATGCAGGAGTATAGACGTATCCTGCAATTTACAAAGGGTATGGCGCGGTCAGACTCAGACATCGCTACAAAGCCTTCAGTGAAAAATGACTCAAAGCCTGAGGGTTCAGAAGCGTCTGAGCAGCATGGCTCTTGCTCAGGGTCAACAGCAGGGAGCTGGCGGAGCACGTTAAAGCCACAAGTTTAGGTTTCTGCTTCTTCCGCTTTGCAGTAGAAACAAGCGCTAACCGAGCTTCCACTTCTAGAACTGGAGGCTTTGCTACCGGAAACATAAAGAGTAGAATTACCACAAGGAGCTTTGCTGGAAAAGCGTGAACGCTGAGAGAGAGTATGGGTTTTAGTGTCAGGCTGGAACTCCTCCATACTCACCAGCATATGCAGCAGCGTGCTCTACAGTTTTTATTCTATTCCAGAAGAATCAACTGTAGCAGCTGCTCTTTCGTCTCCACGTTTTGTGAGGTGCACCAAACAAAAGGTTTGCTTTTCACCTTTGGAGTGGCTACAAAAACGCTGTCTATAGGCTTCTGACACTGACTCATAGGAATGCAAAATAGCTTTAACAGTGTCATAGTCTGTGATTTTATCCAAAGTTAGCTCCTGAGCTTTACCACCAAGAACACACTGCAACAGCAATGTCCAGTTGTGTATTTATCAGTCGTTCTACTTTCCGCCTTTGCTTGTAACTCTATCTCCCTGAGTTCTGTATCACGTGCAAGTCTCAGTTTTTCACGTTCCAGCTCATGATGCCTTACCTGCTCCCCTTCCTTTGCCTCAATCTGTAGTTCTACTCTATGAGCGACACGATAGTAGCATATACATTGAAGTTAAACACTCAGGCCTGCTAAACCATGCAATGTCACGTTTCATCAACTACAAATGCCACCAAACCACAAATGTCTCCACTGGGACTCCAAGCTTGCAAAGGGGTTACAAAAGCTGTACGAGTGGCGAGTATAAGCCACAAGCAAATCACAGCTAACAAGCACAAATGAGTGTCAAGAACCTGTCACCCAAACTAAAGTACCGTCAGTACTTTCAATACCCCTTGAAGTACAACACACATTCAGACTACACAATAAACTCACAAGGAAAAGTGAGCACAATCCAAAATTGCTTCTAAATTACCAGCCTCGCACAAAAGGTGCAAGGGTTAAACATGTGAAACAGCTTTACTTTGAATGCTCAACGCTAAACCCCAAATATTCATCATGCCACATGCTGCCCTTAAGACACGTCTAACTCTAAAGCTAGTCTGACTCACCCAATGTAGGCTGTCGGGATAAGTCTGCCATTGGGCGACTATTTCAGTCGGAATTCTCCTCCCCTTCAGCAATCTATGTGTTATTGTTTTGGGAGGGCACCATCGCTGCATCCTGGGCTAGTGCCACCCAAGACGATTGTGATTGGTTTTAAGAAATATAAACTAGCATATTTTCCTCTATCCCAGAATGACAAAGAGTTGAGCCAGACCTGACCTTTCTCCGAAGTGTGGAGATAGGTCTGGCTCTGCAAAACTACTCTAGAACTATACCCAGTTCCCCATTTACCTGCAGGATTACTACCTTACTTTACCTATTTATCGTCAGTGAGGCTATCACACAAAAAAATAAGAAAGTGGTGCTAGCCTCTGCAGCACCCGCCTGCTTACTCAATTGGGCAAGTTCAACAAACCACCTCATGAGGCTGTGCAAAGATGACCTCACAAACTAACCAGAAACTTGGTTTAGGTCCCGGTGATGGCCGGCTATAACACTGAACATAACAATGGACACAATACCAGGAGAGAAGTTTACTGCATGTTTATTATTAATGAATAACTGAAAAAAAACAGATTCCAACAGGATGGAGTGAGATAAAGAGCTGAACAACGGGGCCTGCCGGTACAGACTCAGCCCAATAGTCAGCACAGGTGCCTGCCAGTCAGAAGACCTACCCTCAACCTAGAGGGATCAACAGGAAAAAACAAATTAAAACAGGATGTAACACTTAAAGTGGCTGCAGGGAGCAGCAGGGTTTCTGTCAGTACTAGTAAAGCAAGGAAATGCAGTAATACTACTGGCTAATGCTTAATTCAGTGTTAACCCTAACCCTAACCCATTATATATAAAGCAGGTGATCACTGGTTAGTAGTCTGAATACTTTTAAGTGTTGAAGCCAATCCTCTCTCTGGTTCACATTTCAACTTCAGAGCTTTAATAGGAGTCAAACCTCAAACGAGCTGTGACTGTCTATCAGCTTTTATTGAGTTTCACATCAAACGTGTGATACTGAGAAGGCAGCTTTAAATTCAGCAACTCTTAAATGTCATTTCCTTATGCCCATTATTTGTTATCAGTCTGGAATTATGAGGGTATATCTGGGTGACATGCAGGTCAGATATTAGGCATCAAACTTTTAACATTTATATACACACACTAGGGAAGGGACAATAAGCCATTCTGCAATACAGTATATCACAATCCCTTGGATTTATAGGATAGTGGTAGTTTGTATTCTTGCAATAATGGTCAATACACAAGGGGCAGACTGCCTGCACAAAACATCTTTTGTGCAGATGTTTGAGTTACTTTTCAACTGTAGAAAGCTGGAATGAATGCAATGAAACCCTTTACCCAGAAGTTGGTTACTTCAGGGACTCATCCTGTATGTCAGAGGAAGGCGACCGTGCTTGGCACAAGTGATCTAGGTATAGTTTTCAGTAGGAATGTTGCCAGTTGATCTGCAAGATCAGGCTCAGGATCAAGAGCATTTTTTGTTTTCTTTAATTGACCCATATCAGTTCTAAAATCCTCACCAGGGCACATGCATGTATAACCTCTGAGTTCACATCTACAAGAAGGACACTTATTTTCAAGTGCAACATGGCAGGTGAACCCTGGCACATATTAGCTTATCACAAATACAGTACATCATATTGCCCCATGTGTCAGCCAATAGTAACAAGGAATGCCAGTGAAGAAATGCCAGAAACGGAAACACGTCTCCATGACTTTGTCCACCAGAGAGCTCTGACAAGTAGATTTTTACACTTTAAAATGTCCTGCTGAGTAGATACGTTGGCCACAATTCTCTAACCCTTTATGGTCATCTCAGTGTTTGAGGTGTGATATCTGTGAGCTCCCTCCAGTACTTGGTTGAAGTATGTGAGGCCAAAAGAATTCCCAGATTGCACTGCAGTTTTCAGGACCAGACCTTTTTCGGTCTGGTCCTGGTCCAGGAAGTTAGCAGCAGAAAAATCACTCTAAGCATGTGTCCTGTTTTCATAACTAACTAACTACATTTTTACAGAACAATGTAACTGAATACCCCGCAAACACTCCGATGACTTTGTAATCGTTTTTCAAACGCATGCTTGACTTATTGGTAGAAATATCCATTAATGTTAAAGGTGGTATTCCAAATTTATTTTGAACTAAAACTGAATATTACGACAAATCCTATGTTATTTGATTGTATATTTGTTAAAGCTGTTACCTCATTATGATATTTTGAACTTCAATACATTCAGTAATCAGGTCAATCCAGGTTGATACTGATAATACTGGCAATAATAATTCAACAAAGCTTCAAATTCAAACACAATAACACAAACTTCAAACTGGACAAACTTCACTCTGATCACTAGGGAGATTGAAGTGTATGGGAAATACTAATAGGAAAACAAGTCAGCCATGGTTTGTATAAAACCACAAAAAGATGATCTATCTGCATACAAAAATACCTTTTATATGTAACATATTTAATTTTGTTAAATTAAACGAGATGTATAACTAAAAAACTAAGAAAATAAAATCCATCTTTTTTTTCTGAGAGGGTCTGTAACAAAAATGTTTACCTCATGTGTTCATGTTTAGAAAGAAATATGGGCCGTTGTTATCACATTCTTAAACTTTATATGCAGTACCTGCTGGGTACTAATGTCAATGCAATACACTTCAAATGATTTATTTTTCTGTTTTGATATCACATTTTATGTTTCTGTTATTTGACTTTGTGCAGTAAATTAAGAAATCAAGACACGTTATAAATAAATAACTGACATAATAACAAAAATGCTTCTCTTTGCATGTTTGTTTTGATGTTGTATAGTCGCAGAAGCATAAATGCCTTGTAAAGACCTTAAATACACTGGGTTTCGATGAAAACTATTATCTTGTGCAATTTCCATGATAAAGCCATTAAAGTTGATGCCTACAGGTAAAATAAGTTTAAAAAAAGACAACCACCAAAAAAGCAAAGAAAAAACACAGTAACCAGTGACATGAGAGATTAGATCAATGAAAACTTAAAATGTCAGATACTTCAGAGTTTTGCCTTGTTCTAACCAGCGCATTCATACAGCAGGAATCATCACAACATAAAGTGTAGGACAACAAGCAGCTCCGAAACACACCGATCATTTCAAACAGCAGCCCTCTGGGATTCATCTGACCTTCCCACGATGGGCTTACACAATCTTCCAAACGGCAGCGCTGTTCCAAAGTCAGTATAGAGTACACTCTAGTCCTCTAACACACACACAACAGACTGACAGACGCCAGAGGGACGCACCAGGTGCAGTACGGAGGAATACCTTTACGCTCGGACCGTTTCTTCCTCCTCCTCTTGAACCTGCGGCGGATCAGGCAGCAGTAGGCTGCTGTGGTGCGAGAGCTGTCCAGCAGCAGAGCCATGACTCTGGCTCACAGACGCTGATCTGTCCCCTCAGATACCCTGCAGGCTCTGATGTGTTCCCCACTCTCAGCCTAATGCTAAGTATAGACACAGAGTATGCCTATACAACTTTGGACAGAGAAGGGGAGGGACAGCCAGTCTACCATGAAGCAGGCACAGAGCTGATGGCACATTGGCTCGCTGTGGTAAATGGCTGTCAGATAAATGGGCTGGGATGTCTCCTGGTCTCCTCCTCCTCCTCCCCCCCCCCCCCTCCTCTGTCTCTCTCTAGCTTCCCTCTCCTCTCTCTTTCAACGCCCCCCCCCCCCCCCCATATCAAATCCATACCCTGGGCTATGATGAACTTGGCAAGCAAGCGCTCTTGAAAAAATACCAAAAAGTGCCTTTTGAATATGCATCTAACACTAAATCAGACAAGTGATTAGAGTAGCTGTAAAAGTGCTAAACACTGACAAAAACAGCAAAAACATTCAAGGTATTCTCCACCAAATATTTAAAGTTGAATACTTCATGTGGGACATGCATAGTGTATGGTTTATGAGATGATAAAAGGCCAGTAGCATCTTAAAAAGGATAGGAACTTGTCATAGTCATGAGGAGTACTACTCAGCCTGTGTCTTCTGTGGCCCTGGAAGAGCTTTCTGAGAAAAGAATTTCAGCTAGAGATTGGAGACTACAAATGTATAAAAGACAGCCTGTTACACACAGGACAAAAGATGCTGGATGCAGCCTTGTTGTCATCTTTACCTACACTGGGGAGTAAAAGTCAGGAGATCTCTGCCTTCTTACATTTAGTCTCTTATGAGTCCCCTAACTTTATGGAAGTGCAATACTAAATCACTTGAGTACTGCATTTAGATATTGTTAAACATCCTTCATATAGGATTTGATGACTCCAAGTGGTAGTGCAAAAATGACTGATATGCCCCATTGGGTTTTTTGATATATGCAGAAAATAATAATCTGGTTAACTCAAACCCGAGAGTGTTACTTGTTGTGTTGTATGATATAACGCTGCACTTGTTCTTATTTGAACTGTGAATTTTAAAGCTGTACTATGTTAGGTTTCCCTTGGTGGACTTCCACTTCCAGGACTGGAAGAAAAACAACCACTGCAACACTCTTGTGTGTGTGTGTGTGTGTGTGTGTGTGTGTGTGTGTGTGTGTATATTTGTGCAATATGAATGTATGGTATTCTATTTCTTAACATTGTGTAATAGTCTATAATGTAAGAGGACTTCTTCACATGCTGCTTTATCACATAGAGATGAGTTGTAAAAGGATGTTGGCATTCCATTTGGGGAAGTAGACATGTTCAAGGAAAACTGAAAAGCGATGCTACGACAGTTTGAAAGTCAGCACTGCCCCCTTGTGGGCTACTGTGATATGATAACATCACAGCTGAGTAGACACTAGCACCTTTTCTTCATTACCCAGGTATTGCGATGAGGATTATTATTACCAGAGAAATTAAGATTAAAGTTTAATGATATTCTTGGGGAAACAGACTTTCCCCAAAACAGGTGTTGCACTTTTGATATTAATAACAGCAGCATTCAGTTTAGGTGTTCCAGTTCCAGGGTCCTGGTATTGTGCTGAGTAGAGACATCGTCAATGTTTTTAGTTCCACCTGTGCTTTTCCCTCTACGGCAGAGCAAAAGGTCTACTTCGAGAAAGACCTACAGGGTCCTTGCCAAATTGAACCCTAACCCGAAAACAGAAAGGTAAAAACATATGCAAGCTGATTGGCAGGAGACCTGATAAGCCTTCAGATAACCCTGTCATACCTGGTACACAGGTTACATACATCCATGCTAATTTAAATGACCTTCCCTCATTGCACTTAGTATCAGTTAGACCTGCATGGTCTCATTTCCACACTTCTGGAAGGGTATACTATCAAGGACCTGGGCTTCCTTCCCAGGGAAGTCAATGGAATCTTTTGGGTGAAAATAAGACAGATGTTGAGCTTTTTCCAAAGGCTCACCCTCCAAGGAGCTACAGTACAGTGGAATTAAAAGAAACCCTACCTAATATTACCCTTTGGTTCAGAGAGACCTTCAATACACTCCCCTATCAAAGGACATGCAATGCTTCAAAGAGAGATGGCAGACTGTTCACAACCGTAGGGTCCGTTCTCCTCGACGTTCAACTGAAACCTTGTCTATTAAAAAGCCATGATATATTCCATTATGGACATGGTGCTACACACGCTACATTGAATGTCTGCGTAAACGGACGTGTTTCACACACATCAATGTGCTGGTAGGCATGTAGTCCCTCATGGAGTAGCTGACAAATTGTAAGTAATGTGGACCCTAATGGATTAAACGGATGCAGTAAGTATAATTTGCTTTTAATTTGCTCAGTATGTCCTGGATCGGAGGATGCCCCATTAAAAATAGGAAATATATTATTCAAACATAGTGGTGAATATGGCCTTAAAGGTATTTTTAAGGTATTTTTGTGATACCTGTGGCAAAGTGGTAACATTTGCCTTGACTGTTTCCAACTTGTACAATTTTTTCCCCCAATGTTGTGGCCTTTCTTGTGTGATATAGCGTGTTTGCCCTTTTTGTCTGAAGGTTAATATTATCAAACCTCTTCCACACAAGTCATTCCCTTTTTTTGGGACTAACTCCTCCACAGTGGAACCAACAACTAGACAAGTTACTTTAAATTGCATCCATGCTTGTTGCTGTTGTATGCAATCATGACGTAAACACGTCAACATGCGCAATATTGTTAAATATCATCATATGACATATTTCTTTCACATTCAAAATGAAAGCGGTATCATCATGGGCGATATGATATGGCACAATCAAAATCAGTACAAGCTATCAACAAAAGCAGTGAGAAAATATGGAACAGGTATTATAGAAGCTTAACTGAACCTTCTACATACATAGATTATGTGTGTGGGGGTGTGTTCCGACTGCTTGATTGACTTCGCCTGACTGATACATGGGTTGTGGTCTTTTTTGCTTAGGAAGGTTCCTAACTGAGTGAAATGACCCGGAAGTATCTAAGTGGCAGCCATGATAAGAGCTGGCCGAATTCTCTAGGTGCCAAGGAAAGGTGCTTCAGTGCTTCCTTTAGCATAGGATACACTGGACCATGATTAATAAAAGGAAAGAAGATAATGTCATCCCACAATTCCTGGCGGTTGTAACAGTCGGATGCAGTCGGATTCTCTTAGCACCGCGGTTGTGTTTTCCTGAGTCCTGATGAATTCTCCTTCACATCTTTCCTCGACCTCATGACGTGTTCCGACGAGGTCAAGGAAAAGTGTTTCGGAAAACACGTAGGACGTCATTTTTTTGACCATTTCCCCGCAGCGATCAGCCAGAAGTGTAGGTGTTCACAGACTTCAGGTTGTGTGGCTGCTTACAGCCCACAGGATGGTGCTATTGAGGCCTGTTTCTACAGTAGTTTATGTACTGCGGCATATATGGATTTGTATCTATAATAATTGAGTAAAAGAAATTGAGTGCAACAACAATGACGGAAATGCAAATTTAATCTAACCCTAACCCAACTTAATATCAGCCAATGCTTTAAAGGGTCATTCCATCAATTATACACACAAAGGCCCATTTACTACATTACATTTACATTATTTTTTTTATCTGCCTCTTGCCTCACTCTATGGCCATGCAATGGTTCAAGTTGCTTGAATGTTGAATGAAAAGACATGCAGAGTCAATCTACCTGGTTTATGTCTTCTTCAGGGTCGGGAAGGACTTCACCAATACTGTGCTCTGAAATGAAGACAACAGTCATGTTACTTTTATGATGAAATAACAGCTTTTTTTAACAGCACAATATCAAAACATATATTTGTATGTGTTTGACATAACTATATAAAAAGGTAACAACAGCAGATAAAAAGGTGATATATAAAAGCAATTCTTTTCTCAAAAATTAGGTCTCCAGGTGTGGCCCACCTCTGATATGGATAAAATGCCATTATAATATCATCCACAAACCTGATATATCAACTAAAAAGAGTCCACTCTAAAGACACCGACTATCATCACAAATCCTCACCTTCAGTACTAAAACATCTGTACCTGCACCAGGGTTCAGGTTTTAAGTAAGCCTACATGCAGCCTTGTACCTAGACAATCAGTAAAAGCTGAGATTACAGTGAGAGGCCTGAAGGTGGAGCCGCTGTACTTTACATCTCCACACTAGAAGGAAATGATTGCACTACATGTGACATTCCTTCTTCCCACACTGTTCCCTCTCCTCCCACTCTTCTGTGCATCTTAACATCCATCACGGCTGAAGGAGCTTGTTATTAGGAAGAGGCAGATTTCAATATTTCAACGTACAAGGCGAAGCAACGCAGTGAGTACACAATCTCGGCTCCTGTGCTGACAAGCAGAGAGCACGCACAGTCAGAGAGACAACATTGGAAGATTACAATTATACGATACCCAAAGGAGCTTTCTGTGTCAGTCTCACAGAGACGTAACTCTGAAACCTTCAGGCTGTCACAACATTTCATTAAATGAGTTCAGTTTAATCAAGTTAAAGAAAAGACTTTCTGATGTCTATTAGAGTGAAATTCCTTTTTTAATGCTGTATTTCAGTCTCATCACTCAAATGAACAAATGAAGACACCAAAAATGAAACTTAAAAAGAGGGAACCTCACAGAGTGGGGATACTAGGATGATGCTCGCCTGGGCGACCCAGCATGGGATCAGAACTGTGGGCTTGTTGGACTTCTACCTCTCTGCGAGGTGAAGGTCAGAGGTCAAGTGTGATGCCCTACACTTAAAACTGTAGAGCTGATACCTGAAAGATAATGCGACTCAGATCAGCATATGTGCATTTTTTTTATCAACTCCTCTCTTTCCTCTCTGGACTGAGAGAGACATGTCCACCCCATCCTCAGTCTAAAAGATGCCCTTGCAAACAGCCAATGAGGTGTCTCTGCAGGGTGGCTGGTCTCACATTATTTGACAGAGAGATGACGTTTGGTAGGGCCTCAGGATGGAGCCGCTGCTCCTTTACATTGAGAACAAGAAACAGATCTGAGGGTTTTCCTGAATTACGCTGAATTACATCCAATAATTACCAAAAGTTTCAGTTTCCTTCCATCTGCCCTTCTGTAATGTAGCATATGTACTCACTCTCCGTTTCCCTCTGGTTTGCACACTTTCTAGCTCTCGGTCTTTCCCTTTCTGTTCTTTCCTGGGAGCCGGGTAAATTATGTTTAGATGTTGGTATCATTAAATCAACCAACTCACATCCCAGACTGCTGATGTAGGTTTTGGCCTGCGTCACTGTGTCGGTCTAAGAACTAAAGGCTGCGTTCATTAGTAGTTGAGATCTAATAACTCCTTGGATTATATCATTAAAACCCGTATGAGTAGGATTTGACTTTGACTGCCTGTCTGAGTATTAAAACACACTGCAGCAAATGCACTGAAAGGCATTCTCCTGCCTGCCTGCTGGATCCAGCCAGGGGACATTGAAATTAACGGCTGAACAACTAGAAAATGAAAGAGATCAGTATAAGTATTTGAGTGAAAATGTACTATTTGTATAATGATAATTATAAAATGCATGTCACATAGGCTCAAGTTATATTATTGTTTTTATCCTGTGTCATGCTTCACTTTAATTGCATAATACTTTGTTTGCGTAAAATGCTACTCATAGTTGGTATTATTTCATTTAATTTTATCTTTCTTCCCTGCATGTCCAGGTCCCACGTTGGATGGAATCTGTGACTTTTGTGTATGTTGTTTATGACAGAATCAATCAACTGAAATATACAGCACTTATTTTTTTAAAGGATGCTATAATCACACAAATGATTTAGCAAGTAAAAAGTTAGCAGCTCTAATTTCAACACATTTTAAGGTATTTCCAAATGCGTTATTTAAAAAGTAACTTTACATGATGGGCAGATAACTCAGTTAGCAGCATGTTATACGTGAGGCCATGATTACTATGTTAAATGGAAAAAAAGGGAATTATTGTTTAATAGGCCCTATTAATGGGAGCCAATAGCATTCTTCCAATTCACATATTTACTTAATGATGAAAGTGCATACATTTTTGCCCTTTTGTCCTCATGGCCCTGTATTTTACTGACTCGGTTCCCTCTGAAAACCCCTACTTTTGAGTTTGTATTCATTTATTTTTTTTTTTAGCTTTCTTTCCCTCTCTTTTCCCCTTTTCTTTCGTTCATTTCTTCTTTTGTGCGTAGGTTTGCATGTTTGTTTTCTTGTAACCTTTTCCCCCTCATTCTCTTTCTTATACATGTACATATTAATTTGCTGTGTTATGGAAATGCTGGGTATACACGTGTGGAAAGTAATAAAATAAAAAAGCCAATGCATGTGGCACACTCCATCCCTGATACCCAGATGCACACTAATTAAACAAAGAATGTGTGCTGCTTAGTTTGGACTGCAGGATGGACTTTCTGCACTCGACCTGAAACAACGCACACAATCACCATCTGGAGAACAACTGTCCTCCTGTCCAACACTAACAGAGCGCAGTAGCGAGCTTGAGCAGAGCACTTCAACAGCAACTTAAATCAGGTTTACCCAAACCAGAGACAACCAACACAGCCAGCGTTAAGACGAGCCTCCCATTTTAAATCAAAGAAAAAGTCTAGAGTGAGCGAGATATCTGTTCGGACAAGGACATGAAGAACAGCGGCAGGAGCCAGGGTCACTGAAGGACAGAGTCATTTTACTGTCCATTACACAACACCAACAGCAATTACATTCCCATCATCTGCTCTTCCTTTTCCTAATTCACTAAACTACTGCCTTTACTAAATTCAGCTGCATATTCAACACTTGGTTCACTATTTTTTTTTTTGTTTTTAAACTAAAAGCAATATTACTGTAATGTACAAACACCCTTAAACAAAGGAAAGCTCACTGGACCACAGCTACATTAGAAGAAGTCCAGCCAAAACTGCATCTTCACTAGACATGTCCGCAGTGTCAATCACAGAGCACTCCACCTCTCTAAAATGGAAACAAACCGTGTCTCAGCTGCTGGTTCAGGATCCAGAGGACTTCCTGACATTGTCTCTCACACACACACACAGACACACACACACACACACACACACACACACACACACACACACACACACACACACACACACACACACACACACACACACACACACACACACACACACACACACACACACAAAGCTGACTGTGATGGAACAGGTCAGTGTCAAGTAGAGAAGTATAAAAGATGACGGACACACTTAAATATTGCACCATTTCATATCCACATTTGACAATATCACAGTCCAGCCTGAAACATGTGATCATATATCAAATATCTTTTATATCAATCAATCAATAAATAAACAAGCTTAATAAACATGTACATATACATATTTATACATATACATACATATATACATAGGCTTCATGTCTCCATGTCACACAGTTGAATGCCAGACCAGGATTGGCTTTGAAAATATTTGTCATGTCACGCTTGTCATGCTTGTAGGCCCACCCCTGAAAATGGGATTTTCAGTGAGCATATAGACACTTTCCACTTTCAGCAGATGAATGTGAAAACATCCCTCTAGCGTCAAACTCTGCACATGCACCATTCTGTACAGTGAAGCTCAAACATTCAACTGTGGGAACAAGAAGAAAAACATATTTTTGAGTGGAGGGGGGCTTTAAATAAAGTCCTGACCGAAACACATGGACATGATCTGTGAGATCAATTTGTTGGGTTACACTCAGCTACAGGCAGCATATCCTATTGAAAATAACATCTTCCTCCAAACATGAAATAAGGACACAGAAAACTTGATTTCAGCACCAGGAGCTGTCCAATGCAGGATAAACAATAATTTATGAATTAAAGTACACACGTGGGTTTTGTCAAGTTTATCTTAAAGCTACAGTGGGCAATATTATTACCATTGCATGTCACTTACAATGTTTAATTGAAGGGCTCCTTTAGAAAGATGTGGGTCTGTGATCACCTGCCAGTCTTCTAAAAAACTGGTCTGAATCAAACAACCAATCAGGGTAATCAGGGGTTCTATGTTTTGATTCCTCTCTTCCAACCGTTATGATTCACATTCCAATCCAGAAGGTGGAACCTTCTGTAGAGCGCCCTTGTTTGTACACAGTCGATGTGATTGGCCAGTTACGTGCTAGCTAACCCTGATTGGTTGTTTGATTCAGACCTGGTCCAGCTTTTTAAAAGACTAAATACAAAAAGGGGCGGGTGCAATGGTCAAACTTTGTTATTTCAACCAAAATTATAATTCAATAATATTGCCTACTGTAGCTTTAATACTTAGTTGTATTTGGTTACTGTAATCATTCCTCCGGTCCAGACTGACCGTGAAAAATCCTCAGTCTACAAAAACACATTCTAAAGTTCAGCTTAAGTTAACATGAGGGCTCAGCAGCCTGCGTTAGACAAATGAAGTGGGTGTGTTCAATATTTACAGCCTTTTTAGAGGGATATATCCTGGTAGTCTATTTTGGTTTGGGAAATGAAACTCCTAGGAATCCTTTTTGTATGTTACTGAAAAGTTATCAGCTGTGATAAATCTTATCTCTGGCTAGATGGCGTTCAGAGGAATTGGTTGAATGAAAGAATTTATCTACAGCGGCAAAAGGTGCAGAGCCACGCAGAACAGTGACAACAGGGACTGGGGTCCGCATCCTAAGTCCCGTCTGTGGTTACATTTAGGTGACTAAAAACCGTTTCAGTTGTGTCAGTTAAATGTTAAAAACATGTAGTGCATGGTGCAAGTTACTGCAGATTCTTCGGTAATAAACCATACCATAATCTTTCATTCCTGCCAGTGCCTAAACACAAGCACACGTTTAATGATACTGTAGCCACGACGAGCAGTTTATTAGTGTAATTGTATATAAAAGTTATGCATAAAAGTATAAAAATGCTAAATGTTTAATGTGCAGTAGATTAGTTACCAGACTTCAGACGGTCAGAAGCAGCGGTTATCAACCATCACGTGACTGCTTATCTTAAAGAAAAAAACAAATGTACTGTTTGGCCAGTGATTATAAATCTTTGAGGTGAGCTGAATAAAATAAAATAATTCTCACCACTCAACCTGAAAAGTGATTCATGATTTCCACCTCGAGCCCATGAGCTAACCACGTAAAGAACAGGTAGTAGATCTACAGAACCCAACAGTGGTTCTTGAAGCTTCGTCCACATTATTACATTTAAAAGGGAAAAGATTAGAGCCATTACTGGCCTTTAGAAGAGACTCAGGCTTGTCCTTGTACTGTCTGTACATCTTTACGTTGTGTTTTTACCAACCTCCTTCCTGTACGTATGAAGTGGAACACCCATCCCAAGTACAGTAAATAGCAACTTAATGCAGCTTTGGTCCATCTATCCCCCTCTTCGTAACACTGCGGGTGCACCCCCATGTTGAACAGCCTAATCTGTTCCTGTGAATCACTGCTTTTACATTCTGTACATGATTTCCTAAAGCAATTTGAAACGTGCAGTTTATGTGTTTGATTTTAATCAAACACAAGAATGGATTTCATATAAATGCATGGCATTTAGGATCAATATCATTGATCAACCTGATGTGCAACAGAGCGTATGTTAATACACAGTGAGCATTGATCCACAGGGATCACTTCTGTTCTAAAGACCGATACTTCACTGTCAGCTTCTTGGCTTCACTGTTCTCACATTTTGAGTAATCTGAAAAAACATGCTAATCCCAAACGTAATCCTACAGTATATTTAGCAGGCTGCTTATCTTCCTATTTATCCAGATTCTCTGTACTATGAGGGACCCTGATGTGGTCTCTGCAGTCTGCATGAAGAAATCCAACATTCCTGAAGTTCAAGTGTTTGTGATGAGAGCAGTCTCCTCAGTTGGAAGCTGCCTAGAAATGAAGAAACGGGGCATTTGTCTAACAGAAGCTATTGTTTACTGCAGCAGACCAGCAGATGGCCTTTGATGACACAACGGGGCTTTCAGTAAGGGGGGGTAAATACCCACAATTCTCCTGACGTACTGGAATGTTCTCTACAGCCAATGGGTGAATGATCAGACAGCAGTGATATATGTTTTTTTCCTGTACTCAATGGCCTTCAATGACTTTAAATAAATAACCTCTATCAGGTTCGTGGGAACCAAACACTGAGATACATTAGGACCAAACAATCGACTTCATTTTCTTCGTTTATTCTTCGAATTGCAGAAAGTACAATACAAATCTGGAATATGAAGGGCCTGGATTTCTCCCTGCACCAAATCTTTAAACCATTCATACCAACCTCCTCCTGATGAGATGTGATAAACAGAACACCTGTCTACCAAAACTTGCTGCTACTTTCTGGCAGTGCATTTTTAGCCACCTGTTTTTATGCACATTTTCAGTTTGCGCATAAAAATCCTGAGAGGAAACACCGGAAATTAGAAAAGTCAAAGCATTGCAATAAAGTTTTTACGCTTGGCCTAGTTGGAAATGGAATGGTGTACTGATGAAAGCGAAACACAACACAGAAGACGGAGAGATGAAACATCAGATCTGTGTGGAGCGAAGAGGAGACTGTAACCTTACTCACGTGACACACGTGAAAATCATATTTCCAACCATGTTTTCCACATGGTTTTCCATGGTTTGAGCTTTGACTGGAGCTCTGTCAATGACGTCACCTCGTCATGTCCCCTTCTTCCGCGATGGTTTAATGGCAGCGAAATGGAGAATTAGCTCCACCAGCTGTTTATCTCCATCAACCAGTGAACTCATATTCACAAAGCAGCAGTGGGCTGAAACGCACAATAATTCGCAATAAGTAGAATTTCTGGAATTTGGTTAAGATTTGTGCTAAATCTGGATGGAAACCTGACTGTTGAAATTAATGAGGAGGCTGCATTTTTGCAGAATGCTGTTGTCTGTCACAGCATAAACAAGCACAAAGGCTTCTTTTGTCTTTGCTTTCAAAAATGACCCCTTTTGAACATGAACTGCAACGCTGATGACGTTGATCTGCCGATGCAGTGAAGACATTGTTTGTCGGTTGGACTGCAAGATGAACCGCGTTTTCAAAATGCTTTTTATCCCAAGTGCTTTAGTGTGCCACTCATTCAGATCAGAAATCCGAAATACTTTATTATTCACCAATGAACACACACACAGCTGACAGCAGAGTTGCCATGCAAGGCCCCAGGGGAGCCAGGGACAGAATCACCGCCCCTGTGATTAATGAGTGAGTGAGCGAATGACAGTTACAAAGATGATTCTTATGACTGTTCTCCGATCTGCCACCTCCACGGTTAAAGGGGGTTGCGACTGCTTGGTCAAGGCTGGGGAAACATAGTGGTCATGGTGAGAGACAGAATGCAAACTGACAAAGTCACACACTTTGGTTTTGCAGTCTTAGAGTCATTATTCACATGACCACAAGAAGCTGCTTGTCAGGAAAACATGAACAGGGTTGTTTTAAACATTTGAAGAACCAACCAATGCTATTGTGTTTCTGATGAAGATAGTCTCATTAAAAGAAGCCCCAACGTATCCCCTGATTCGTTAGATATGTCAATGACAAATGGATTAAAAAACAATTGAAGGAACAATTAAATAGAACAAATCTGTACAGAAAATGCGCTAGCCGGAGATCAGGGATCACACAGACAGACTGTGACAGACCAAAACGTTAAAGTTTAAAGTCATGTGCGTCTGTACACGCAGTATTCAGGCAGGAGTCCTCATCAGTCCTCATCCAGCAGCAGACTCCTCGTGCCTGAGCCGCAGGGGGAATGCATCATCCTCTGAGTTTTCTCACATGCTGTTGCCTGCTGACCTTAACTGTCCTCCACAGACCAAGAGGGACGTTCCAGCTTCAGCCATCAGTTTGTTTTGTTTTTTTAAAAAAAAGAAACAAGACCCTCTCTGATATACACCCCTGGTTGGTCAATCTGTGAGGCCTTTCAGGCCATGCGCTCACTGTCAGGAAATCTAACGTCCGAATGTGATCTAGACACGAGCAGGAGAAGAGAGGCAGCGGTGGATGGGAGGCTGGAGGATGCGCGTTTCCTTTCCTTTTTCCAAATCCCACAGCACAGACAGATGAGAAGCAAACACGAGGGGGGGGGGGTCTGTAGCCTACTTTCATACATTTGCATATTTTTCAGAGAGGGCAAGAGGCAGTTTCAGAGAGGGGGGGTTA
This sequence comes from Enoplosus armatus, assembly GCF_043641665.1. Taxonomy (NCBI): domain Eukaryota; kingdom Metazoa; phylum Chordata; class Actinopteri; order Centrarchiformes; family Enoplosidae; genus Enoplosus; species Enoplosus armatus. The sequence continues at coordinate 321,282 of NC_092203.1, forward strand.
ATTGGATGAGGGTGGGGGGTGGGGGAGTGTAGGGGCTTGACAAGGTCAAGACAGGGTACAGAGAAACTCAAAATCAGCATTTTAGACCCACTGAGGTCAAATCTATTTTAAACCAAGCCAAAAAAGGTATTCACAACACCAAACCTCCCTCCAAAATCCTCCTAAAATAATAGATCATTATTTTGGCATTGTTTAATGTTTAATGTATGTGTTGTCCTCCTCTTTATAATGTCCCACAAACATTTTCATCCTACAGTGGTGAATATTTCATGTGTTCACAGATCAGCACGTCAAAGGACAATGCAGCGAGTCCCAAAATTTTCACAGTAGCTGGTAACTGTGGGGGGAGGGGCCCGCAGAGACAGGCAGGGCTTTCATTCCCCCTGCGTCCAATCTGTTTCCTAAAATCACTTTCAAAAGGAGGAAGATGACGCTGGAGTGGTGCTGCCGGCCGATGGAGGAGTGTACCTGCAGCTGGGCAGCAGCAGAGAGAAAACTCAGGCTGTGTGAGGAGATAATCAGACTCCAAAAGAGAGAAGATGGAGAGGATGCAAGGCACAAACACACCCATAGACACATTGAGCGTGTGGTCGAGGTCTTAAAGGTCTAAATCAGATCTCATGGTTATTCAAAGCTTGCAGGGGTGTGTGCTCCTGTTTCAGTGTGTTACCGTCACCTCTCTAACTCCTTAACCTCTCCACGAGGACACAAAGTGCTCTCTAACTTTACTTTAAGGGGCACTCCACCTGCTACTCGGCATGTAAAACTAGTTGCATGATGTCTTCTGTGGCTCTGCATGAGCTTTGTAAAGTCTGAGACCCTGATGATGTCGTCAGCTTGAGAAGACATTTTTTGTAGAAAGAACCGCCTGAAAGTATCTCAGCCTCTGCTCCGACATCTCTGTCTCTTTTGAGTCCCCCAACATTACGGAAGTGCAGCGCTACATTTCTGGAGTAGCCCTTCTGGGGAAAAGATTTTCTTCTTTCACCCCAGCACTTAAAAACAGCTCAGCATTCTGAGCAGATGAATTCATTTCATTGGAATTGCTGCAATCGGCGTATCCACTCATAGAGGCGAGGTAAATCCTCACGTCAGATACAACAGAAAATGTTATATTTACATTGGCACTGTTTTTAATGTGGACCAGTCACGTCATGGCCGACGTCCAATCCATTTAATACGGTCGGTATCAGGGCCGATACAGATCCAGCATATACCGTATCAGATTGGTGCGTTTCCACCACCACCAATTTTTACATAATCCCGCTCTGCTGGAGTAGAAACTGCTCCACATACAGCACAGAGTCATGGTTAGCAGTCAGTGGTAGAAATATTAGCTTAGGGCTGCAACTAACAGTTATTTTCATCATCAATTTCATGAATTTAGAAATAACTTTCTATCACTTTCGCAATTAATTAATTACTTGGTTTGGTCCAGAAAATGCGAAAAATTACCCATCCCAAGTACCAAAGCAGTGTGTTGACATATTCAGATTGCTTGTTTGGCTGACCAACAGCAAAACTGAAAACGATTTAGTATAATACCATAGCAGACTGATGTAGCCAGTTAGCTTAGTTAGCAATCCAGCTAGCTTGGGGAGCTATCTTGACTGATGCTGCATTCACACAATGTGGGCAGAATGGGATGAACAGAACCACCCTCTGTTATCGGTCCCGTTCGGTTAGCCCCACCGAGGTGTTGTGTAATTGGAGCGGCCGGTTAACAAATAAATCTAGATACAAACAAAAGGTCTAGCTCCTATTAAATGAACTTTGACTGTGTCAGTGTTAATGAACAGAATGTGTTTGTATGATAACTGGCATTTGATAGTCAGATTTTCTGTCTCTAAAGGAAACATTTGAAGCAACAAAAACCAAAACAGCATTTTCAAAGTTTGCAGCAGCCCCTTCCGTCATTTCACCTTGAATCATCTTTCCCCGTGTTTCGCCTCAGAGTTTCCCTCCTCTGAATTCTGCAGTCTGAGACAAAGCTGTCAGCCGAGCTATTTTTACACGAGGAGAGCTCATTTGATGTCATCCCAGCACTCATGTTGCCACTTCTGACAGTGTTAAAGTGTTTGGAAGATGAAATTATGGCAATTATTTTTCAGGTTTGCAAAGCACGCGTGGATGCCCTAGATACAGTAAAAAAACAACACTAAAAGTCAAAAGTCACTGCGGTCTGCAGTGTTCATTATGCAGCACACCAAAAAAAAACAAAAAAACATATGATTTCACTATCGGAAGCTTGCCAGTAGTAAAAATGTAATGTTGGTGCTGGAGGAAAGACATTTGCGCTGACTTGTTTTATTCAATTACAAAACCAGAAAGGATATGAAATTAAATTGCTATCGTTAAAATGTTCAGTTCGTAGATTAAGCCTGTAATTAATTAATTGTTTTTGTTGACATCCTGTTCGCATCTTTCTTGCCCAGTCAGACTTCACAGTGTTATCATGGCTGGTATGGGATGATGGACACGGTGTAACAACTAAGTTGTGATATTAATTTCCCTTTAAAGATCAAAACCAAGCAGCACATTAAAAAAAAAAAAAAAAGCTTGTACAATATTTGATTTGTGAGGATATGAAACTGAGAAACACAAATCCTCCCATTTTAAAAGCAAGAACCAGCAAGTGTCAGTATATTAATTTGATAAATAATTCATGAATTATCATTGTCCAAGCAAAGTATGATAATATCATGAAATATGCAGCTTATGCATATGTACAGTATGCAGGAGCCATAGCCAGGGCCATATCTACTGAGGTTAGGTCACCCATCGGTTTGTGGCAGGTTTGAGAGATCTGGCCTTCATTTAAAAACACCTGTTATCATTTTTTTAGACTTCCAATATGTTCTATACACGATGTATTAATTATGATGATTATTTTAGCTTAAAAAGCAATTCAGTGTTTCCCTGCCAGATTTTTATTCCTGGCAGCGTGAAGACTTTGAAGCCTATATTTTTGGAGATGAGACGGATAGAAATTATAATTGAATAAAATATAAATGAGAAATGTAGGAAGAAGTATTGATAACTCATGCACTACATGTATTTACATACATTTGTCAGTTGCAGATGTTAGATGCAGTGTTTTATTGTTTTATAAAATACAGCACACTTCTATATTCTATATTATTTATATGGAGTAAGTATCTCTGAATCAAAAATATGATATGACACCCTTGAAATAGCACAATTCTGAAAATATACAGTATGTTATATATGTATAAATTATAAATCATACAATTGTAATATTTTAGATATATTATATGATATATTTTTTAACCCATGGAATAGTACTTGATTTTGTGTCTCTTGAAAAAAGAAAGGGAGTCAACCAAAATGGAGATACAAGGTTGTCGTAGGGAAAACCTTAACTGTATTCTTCTGACTTGACTGAATGTGTGGGGTATCCTTCAGAATAAAAGGTATCATTATCAAGCCCCTTTATGGTTTTGTTCTTCATGTCGGGAGCTTTTATCTGCAGCCTCTCCGCTGAACGAGTCCCCAGAGCGATGTTGAATTACGCCGGCAGAGGAGCCGTTCGATTGGCTGTCTCTTACTGTATTGTGAAACGTCTGTCTTGATGGAAGCACCCGGGCCGAGGGGACACTTTGCTGATGGAGCCTGACACACAAGCTGCAAGCCTACACGCAAACACACACATGGCCACCATTTACTCTCTCCCGTGCTTTATTGACTTTGAGATGAAAATTAAAGTATAAGGGGGCCCCGGGTTCACTGTGCTCCAGGAAAGGGTCACATACGGTGTCTGCGACCTTCAACTTTACAACACATCCGTCACACTCTCCGTCCTAAAATCTCGTCTGCAGGAGAGTTAATTCAGTGTATGGGCTAGTATCAGTGTTCCTCCCTGACCTCAGCACCATACGACTTTTATATCAACAGCATTGCTCCACAACTAGTGACCGAATGGCCTAAGTTTGTTTCTATATTCATGGTTCCCAGAGGACTCTCCTGCCCTTACCTCTAGTGCCACCATCAGCAACAACATTCAGTGTCCGGCCGATCTACTCCAACAAATGAGCTTTTCTGTCTCTCCAACTGCAGGGAAAAAGACACGGCAGGACTAAGAACTACCGAAGAGTTTATCACCCTCAGTAGAGAGATATTAGGAGCTGTTTTGTTTCCAGCGCCACCAGTTTCTCAGAACTAATGAGTGCCAATGAAGATAACCCTGAGTTCCAATTCGACACGGGAGCAAGAATGAGTCAGTACTGTACTCAGCTTTTTTTTTTTTTAAGTCACAAAAATGTATCAGTGAGATTATCGGTTTATTAGCTAATGAGGTACACAGGTGTCTGACAGAAAACTCTCTTACTGCTTCTATGAAACGAAACCCAGGACAAGCCAATTAAATGTCTCCGGGGTCCGGTGCCATGTTCCATTGCTTTAAAAGTGACTTAAAACCCTAACCTCAACCCTCATGTCTCAATTATTACACCAAGTTCAATTATTCCCTTTGTCTCCGAAGTTGAAGCAGCTATCCAATTAAGTAACCATCTCTTTTTGAGCTTCATCGCTTCAATCCGTCGTCACATATCATGGAGGTAGCACTGGTAAATGACCCTCATGACGAGAATGCGTCAGGACACGTGTGAGGAAAAGCAAGTCTCAGCTTCGCTTCAGGCTCAACACAACTACATATGCCCTTCGTCCTCCCTCCGCTCCTCTCCACAGCAGACTGGATGGATGTGAACTCTGGCCCTCTTGCCTGTCTGCTCTGTGTGGCCGCTGGTCATGTCATCTGCCAGCAGAGGAGGAGGAGGAGGAGGAGGAGGGAGGACGAAGGCCCTGCTTGTCCGGGGGTCTGGCTGGCTTTTCTCCTTGAGGTGTTGCAGTGCGGACACTGACAGTAACAAGCTGGAGGTGTGAGACACGTGGCAGTGGGTGTGGAGGTTGGACTTTTTGAGGTTTTTCATACTTAATGGAAGGGACTAACTTTGGCTTTCTGAACAATGTGGTGATTGTGATATAAATCATTATTTTGTATACATTGAACTCCTGCCAGACAAGACATGTTTGTAGCGAGCATAACCACAAATTTTTCATGTTTCTGGTCTAAAATCAGGGCGTGATATTCTCATATAATCATATTCAAGAGTGACATTATATTCATCGACAATATCCACAGAGGAGGATATATATATTTATGGTAATAATGACAAACAAGTGTGTATTCTTTTATGACAAGTCATGTCTGTTATTAATGACCAGGCTGATGAGGTTTGCTTTGTAGCTTCACAGCTCTAAATCCAAATTTATGACTTTCAAAGGCAATAAGCTTGAACAATATCATGTCAAATTCAACTGGGAGATTGTGGCTACTACGTCCGCCAGCGGTCTGTCACTGGACGGTGGACAGCTACTGAGCTACCTGCTGCTGCTAGCTGCCTGGCTGAAAGTGACGTGGGGCCATCATCAGGTCATTTATCCAGAGCAAGACCCGCCACCTCCGCTGGTGCTTTGGAACTGCACAAAGGCACAGCCTACTGTCTGTTTCTTCAGACATTCACGTTGCAGTGTAAATAGAATAGTCAGAACGGCTTATCAACCAGTCAGTAATAACGCTGAGTTATTACTGACTGGTTGGCAACAGCTGAGTAAAGTTGCCAGGGACACAGTTTCCCAGCTAAACCTTGCCCCTCCTTCAGCTTGTGAAAACAGTGTGGATTATGAAAATTCTAATTCAAACCGCGGCTCTTGCAATTTGAAAATCGCAATCATTCAAATCACGATTTCATTTAATGCTGAATCATAGTACTGCTGCTCAAACAACTCCAAAACACTGCCTCATGTAGGCTAAAGTTTCTAAACAGGATGTGTCATCCTCCTGTTTACTACACAGTGCACTACACACTGTCAGTATCCAGATTCTGAGAAATGTATGCACCATATAATGCACCCAACCCCCCCCAAAAAAGGGAGGGAGTGTCCGTGGCACATACATTGCTTTCTGCTAATGGAACTTGATAAACTGGCCAAGTTGCACCGCAAAACTGATACGCAAACAAAGTGGCATCCAAAAAGGGAACAGAACACTGTCACACAGAGGGCTCGCCACGCTCACCTCAGACCAGCCACGACATAAAAGATCACCAACTCATTTCAGCAAAACGGCTAGCTATCTAGAGCGCACTGTTTCGCAATAAATGCATTACATCCACTTCTTCACAGCAGGCCACAACACTAACACATTCATGCAGTTGATATGAAACAACCTACACTACTGCGTATATGGCAAGAGTAACCACACAGACTGTTACACTAACAATTCCACAATGCAATGCGACACATTTTATGAACGCAGAAATGACAGTCATGCAAAACTACACCTGTCCGTGATGACTCAATGTTCTATCTATGTTTGTCTGTTGCGTAGAAAGCAAAAGAGTGAACGAGGCACAGCCACATCCTCTCTGCTCCACTGTACAGCAGCGAGAAAGTCACCTTGCCTCCCTGCAGGAACAGCACCCAGGGGTCCAGTCCCGGCCTCCCTGTCACAGTGTGGCCCCTGCTGGCCCCCATCTGACGCACTAAACACAGACCTGCACACGCCGCCCTTGTTCCCCGTCCCCTCTGAAAATAAGCTTGACGAGATGCAAGCAACAGAGCATCAGCTGCTGTGATGGGACTCCGGCTGACATCATTCCGCAGAGATAATAATCTTAATAATAATCTCATTTTAGATTCCTTGTTGTGAGTCCAAATCTAATTTATGATCACTTTTTGAAGCTGAGGTTACACCGATACTAAACTCTAGCTGTTTTTGGCCTCGGCCTCGACTCCAAAGCAGAACAAGATGCTTGAGAAGAGTCAGACAATCCAGGTTTTAATCCCGACTGCTTTCCATCTGTCAAAATATAGAAAAATGTATGTGAAATCTGTCGTGACACACAACATTTCATCCCTTAAAGACAGAGAAATGTGAATCATTTATGTGGGTAAATCCTCAAACTGCTCTTATTCTAATTCCCAGGAGGATGGACCATCAGTGAGTCTGTCACACACAGGCGACACAGAACCCTCACAACACCGCCACATTAAGACTCCTCGCAACTGCACGTTTGCCGTCTTGTCAGAAACGATTACACCAAAAAGATGGATTTTTCTCTGCAGTGCTTGCGTAAGCAGCTTGTGGCAGCGTCCTGAGTTAACCTCGTCCTCGCTGCCGGATCTGACTCTAGCAGGCGTGATCTGCAGCCCCTTAAAATCCCCCTCCAGGCTCCAGCTTCACTGTGTTGGGGCAGGCAGAGGATCACGGTCCAATCAGGGATCCTTTGCTTAACGTCTGACAGCCTCACATGGACAGACGATGATGCAGACGGGTTCATCTGCAAATACATAACCAGCAGCCCCTGCAGTACGAGGCCAGATCCCACCAGGCTCTTAATATCATAGGAGTGAGTGCCCTTTATGACAGTGAAAGGATCAGCTAACCGAAAGTCAGCTGAACAAATGTCTCAAACTACCAGCCCAGGGTCCAGATCAGACCATTAGGTCATTTCATAAAGCGCCCCACAAGTGTAGAGAAAAGGTTCCCTCCTTCTTTTGCTAGTCTTCAAATGCAGAGTAATCAATTTATGATGAAATCTAAGATAAAGCAGGTTCAGTCAGAAAATCTGAGCACGAGGCTTTAGCCTAATCTGTAATCTGTCCTTTGAACCCAGGGAACATCAGACTCACGTTTAATTGTTCCAGTCTATTTTAGTGGAACATTTAAAAAATAAATGAGCCTGAAAAAAAAAAATCTAACATTTTAGATTTTATACCTTTTGATTGGCTTATTCACCTAATTCAGATATAAAATGGCACAAGTGTAATATCATCCCGTTGTCAACAGGGAGTGGGACTGTGGCTGGGGTGAAGATGATGAAAGGCTTTGACCTGCTGTTACCATGACTCTTGGTGCAAGTCACATAAATAAATCGTGAAACAGCAAACAGGGTCAGGTTGAGGACCAGGCAAACATCTCTGCCTTCCAGTCTGCTTTTATGTCGAGAAGTCCAGATCAGTACTGACGCCAAGATGTCCCATCACCCGGGTCATGGAGACATGTGCGACACATGTATCACTAATAATGCACTAATGTTCATGCCACACAGCTAACTCACGAAGATGTCACGTTGCTGCAGCATCACATGATCTACAGCTCATATCTGGTTTGGCTATAAGACATCACACATCACAGGCTCAACCCACCGCAATCATCCATCTAGTCCTGCTGGCTCCGTCTGTCACAGCGTAAACAGTATATACTAATGTGTGTGGCGACACATTCGTCAGTCTACAGGTGCCTCCTGAGATACACCACATTAAAACAGCATGAGGTTTCAAGCTTACTCTGTAAAAACACGGTGGATTTAAATATTATTCTTCCTTTTCTAAAATACACAGTGCAACAAGTCAAGAAACAGCACATCAAAAAACTGTTTTCCTTCCTTTGGCTGCTCGGCACTCATCAACAGTAGAAAAATGCCTTAACATATGAAGGGTTAACCCCCTAATCTCCTCTGAATGTGGCTGCCTTGCATTCTGGTTGCACATGTGTTGATGCCACACATTTGCTATTTTCAGGGCTGAAGCTGGTGGGGCGCAGGAAATCAGTGCAAGCAACGGCATATGTAAGCAGGGGCTTTGCGATTGGCAGGGCAGGGTTTGGGGGGAAAGCACTGCAAAAGCACTGCAAACGTGAAATCATTAAGTCACGCTCTGAGATTGAAACACCACGCCCCTTGAGTAGAGAAAAAAAAAAGCCCCATGTGGCCCCGAACATGATACTGTGCACTGAATGATTTTCAGGAAGCTTAGAAGCTGTTTAATGCAGGGGAGGCAGGTTTTACACACTGAAGTCCCTTCAGAATAAACAATCACACACAGGGTCTTTTAATGAGACTCTAAACACAATACAGAATTCAGCAAAAGTGCAGGGAGTCTAGACTGAACAGAATGACAGACAGGCCAGAAAAATTAGCGAGCTGACAAATGAATGACTGAATCAACGAAGCCGTCAAGGAATAAATGAATACGTGACTGATTTGCTGTCTGAAACCAAGAGGTGCTGTATATGCTGTACATGTGCAGTCAAAAGTTAGGACTATCGTGGAGGAGCACAGGCCACAAAGTGAGCTTTGAAAGCATCTCAGCACTCAGGCAAGTAATGCTCAAGTCACTGGTATCGATCAATAACTCCCAGCAGATATACCATGACATTCTAATCAGTTTCTGCAGTGGTTGGGGGGGGGGGTAAAAGAAGTGCCTGTTTCTCAGTGTTTTGCTGAAGGACCTTCAGCAGCCTCCTGAACACAGCTGAGAGGGTGTTTATACTGTACCAGTGATTCATGATGTAAAGTGGAAGGCAGTGCTTGGCTGGCTTTGTGTAATTATTGTAGCTGAGAGGTAATGAAATCACCAACACTTCCAATATCTCAACGCAGATCATAAACTGTCAATGCAGCACGGTGCTGCTATTACATGCTCGGTTTCCATCCGCTGCATTCTTGACATTAACAACTCGCAGGCATGCACAAGCACCTGTCGCGTAGGTGTTCTCTGTCACACACACACACACACACATTTCTTAAAATGAATAAAACCTCCTCAGCTGAAGTAACGTGAGTGTGTTTCTGTGGTGGGCCTGCGTATGAATGCATCAAAGAGCAGGTGAGGAAAAAAAAAACTGTGAATGATAAATGATTCAGCAGCTAGGCATCCGAGCACTGATAGCCTGACTCCCATTAATGAGGGCCAGCGTTCCCTCTGCTTCATCAAAGTGGCGACCTATGAAATATTAAAGGGAGCTTGACAGCAGCACAACACGGCAGCTACAGAGGGATGGCCTGACCTCCTGCACAAAAGAAAATGAGGAAGGGAATAAAGGGGGAGGGAGACGGGAAAAGCAAAAGACAGAGCGCTGACTCAAGTAAGGATTCGCAGAACACTCACATCAGCGTCTCAGAAACTGAGGCAGCAAAACTAGCAGAGTATCGACGCAAACGGCTGCAAAGAAACGTCTGAAGACGGAGGAAGGGAGAGGAGTCTGACAGATTTACAGATGTGGAACCAAACATTCATTTCATTTCACTTAGAATTTAATTAATTTACTTCTGCCAACAAAAATGGCAATGTTAGTGAGCACTGAGCATTTCATTTAGGGTGAAAAGTTAATGGATTACCAAAGTGATTCCAATCCATCCTGAGGGGAACATTTTTTGCCAATTTAGCAGTAGATTACTGACAATATGTGAAATCATGAAGGAAACATTATGACCACAAATAAATAAAACCCAGAGTTACAGAGAGAGCCGACATTATAGAGCAATAAAGGATGTTGTTTTAAACGTCTCAGACCTCTCTGATTGAAGGATGCTGGGGGATTTTTGTGTTACCAGAACATATTTGTGGTCACAGTGTTTCCTTTCTGTCTATCCACTTCAGATCCTGGCCTCCACAAGAACCTGTGGTTGTTTTGGAATTTTTTAAGTATTTCTCTCATTTGTTAGACTCGTTAGATTTCCAGAGCTGACATCTAACTTCCTGTGAGATTAGGGCACTTATCTCTGGCACATACTGGCAACATGTGACGATAGGTGACTTTGAAGGAGAGGAAAATACAAGCAGAAACTGATCGGGTTGCTGCCTGTAGCTTGTCTTGAGGTTTGTTTCAGTATGGCGGAGGGACAAAAATCAAATGCATTCCATTTTCAGTTGGATTGAAATATTTGATTTTAGAGGGAGAAAAAAAGGCAGCAAAGGTGATAATTGCAGAGAGTGTGTGGGGATAACTTAAACTTCTTGGGAGCCGTAGTTAACAACGTCATTATTGTTTCACTTGGAATTCTAACCACAACTGCTGTAGTAAATACTCATTTATTTTAGAATATAGATTGTACAACCCGAGAACATGTTCAATTGTTTTCAGAAAGATGGGTGAAAGAAACCTGCAAAGAGATATTGCATTCATTTACAAAAACCTACAGAAGCTAGTGGAAACGGCAGTGAGTGCGGAGGTGACGTCAGGACTTCAGCTCTCTATACTCAAATGGTCGACATGCATGCGTGGTTCTTAAAATGTGCTGTTGATGTAGTCCCACAATGTAATGTACAAGAAGAAAAGAAGGCACAACTCATGGCGGGCAAAACCCAAAATAAATTTGAGAATGTTGGCAAGAAAGCTCTAGAATAAAAAATATCTGCGCTAAACAGTATACTTAACGCACAAACAATATATTTAACTTAGGGAAAAATGTAATATGACAGGTGTCGCTCACAGTGATGAATAAATGAATAGATGATAAACTCACTGTACACCACCCACTCTGCAGAAACTAGCTGGTGATGAACACAGTGAAGCATTTACAGTAGCAGCTAAACAGCCAGATACAGTTCTGAGGAGATGGTGGAGACCAAACCAGAGATAAAAAAAAAAATAGAGTGATCGTTAGCCAGAGACATGACTCCAAATGAATGGCAACATTGCTCTGTGCCTGCTGCATGTGTACAGGAAATACTGTTGTCCAACATATTTGTCATATGAATTTTATAAGGTCAACGTTGTGTTTACAGCTTGTTTTATTGCCCCCAAGTGGCCAGGAAATCAATAAATGCAGCTTTAAGTTGTATTGTATTCCTTGACACAATGCGTCCATTATTGATGTTTTTTATTAGGCAAAACGGTAACGTCAGTGGCAGTTACACTGCAATATCTAAATAGTTTGCTGACATTAGCAACAACAATTAAAGCTGTAGCAGCGCAACTGAATCCAACCAGAGTGCATTTTGTTTCTGATGGATTCAACTTTTAATTTGTGACAGGACGCACGTGTTATTTCTTCTTTGGAAAGTCGCCGTCGCATAGCTTTAAAATTCCTGCAAACTAGACTCTTTCTTCAGTCTGTGCGCGCGCATTTTAAAATCCTGCCTGGACTCCAACATCTCCTCACCTGTTACTGCAGCATCGAATCACATGGGCCTAACATATTTCCAAACCACACAGCACATTCCCACCTCTGACAGTGTGATTCTAAGCCTGTTTTTAGAAACCATCTGCTATGGCGTGAGTGAATTTCACAATGAGATCAGCATTCTGCTCCTCTCTCACTCTCATCTTGGTTCTCCCTCTGACTTACGAAGCAGATCTAATATTAGCACTGACTCAAATAAGAGAGGGCTCTATCATTCTGCTTTATGATTAGGAAGATAATGAGGTCTGGACTGAAGGAGTCGTTTCACAATGAATGATGAACACACACAAACATTATTCCTCTCCTCACATTGAAACCACTCAATGTTCTTTCAGCATTAACAACTAGCAGTGCTGTGAGGACGGTCCCCCGGTCCCCCGGTCCCCCGGTCCCCGCCCCCCGCCGCCCGCCACCACACGGAGATCATGAAATCCCTTTGGGATCGCAGACAGATGTGGTCGGTGTGTAGCCTCTTGTCCTCCGTCAAGGCTCTCGCCTCTCTCTGGAGATAAGGACACTTCCTCTTTGTTCAGCCATCGAACCCGGGACGAGGCCGTCATTAAGATTAAAGAAAGGTGCTGGCACATCCCCGAGCACCAACACTCTCCCCTCACACTTTGTCAAGTTCAAAGGTGCACCGTTACGGCAGGAAAGGGAAATAGATGGGTTAAGCATGGCAGGGGTGTTGTGCACAGGACAAGGAACAAGAGCAGAGGTGTATTCAAGCAGATATTTTAATACTTTTTCTTTGTCTCAATTACAGTTAGACCAAACGCAATACAAAATCCAGTTGATTCAAACCCAGAGCCTATTAGAGGGCACTGTCCAACCCTTCAACTTCAAAATACGATATATTTCAGCAAGAATGAGCAGTTAGTGCTTAAAACAACATTAAAGCATCGCAACTAATTTAGCCATTAATAACAATTTAAATTGGATGTAAATAATAAAAATAAATAATTACAGTCTTGTAATTATGTACAAGCTTGGCCAGTACTTCAATTTGTTGGGGTTTTTTTTTTCCAAAGACGCTGGTCCGCATGCTCGCAATCCACTCGGAATAGACCTGCAGTCCACTTTTGGTCCACAACCCACCAGTTGGGAACTATTGCTTTCAACCATTTTGTGATGCTAAAACTGAAAAGAAGCCGGTAAAATCAACACAAAAATCGAATTGTCCCCTCCGCCGCTCGGCCACACCAGCTTCTTCGATGCAAAAGGACATTATTCTAAACCTTTCCTGAATGTCTCGCAGTGTGATTCACAAGGACATGAGTGAAGAGCACAAATTGATTTGATGGCCACACTAAATGTTGTCGAAGCCTGACATCAGCAAACAAGCCATGATCTATATTTGTCAGGGCTTTGCGACGCCTACAGTGTCCCTCTTTTTCAGTCCACGTCCTCATGAACCTGACTGCATGGCGGAGGGGTTACGTGGGGTTAAGCTGGAGGCACATTAACCGTCTAAAAGAGGATTCGGCCGTCTACAAAAATGCTCCGACCACCCAGTCTGCCCTGATAATCCCAAAGAGTGGAGCCTCGCAGCAGCCCGCCACACGGCCCAGGATTTAGTCCAAGAAACTACAGGGTGACTATCGCTAAGTAGGTCTAACATCGGCGAGTGGACAGGCAGAAAAAGATTCAAATCACTTCCTATTCCTTTTATTTTTACTGAGTGGATGTTTGTATATTTAAGTGCTGAAAAGGTCATTTATCAAGATAATGTATCAGACAGTCTGGTTCCAGTGTGAGGATTTGCTTCTTTTCTGTCTTATATCATTGTTGATTGAATGTCTTGGTCACGACGAGACAAGCCAAAAGATTGGAGGAACGCAAAACAAATAACACAAACAACAGATTCACCAAAACCGTAATCTTCAGTCGCAGACCTCCGTTTTTCAGACACGTGGAGTTGGCCGGATTTGTCACGTTGATGTGAGAAGAGCCTGGTTAAGAAAGATAATCTATATGTTGCCGTCTCCCTTTAAGCACAGAAGCAGAGGCTGGTAGAATAAAGCTCCAGAAATAAATGCAATTCCTCAATCTCTTTTCAAACCCTGTCGCCAGACAAGAACGCCGACATTGCAAAAGGTTAGCGCGAGCAAACATACACAACCTGGACTTCGGCCTCCTGTGTAAGAGTCAAGACACACCACACACCCATCACCACCTTGATCTTACTATCTGTTAGGCTACATAAAAGACACACACAAACACTGCGTCCTGCGTTGGCACTAAATGTAGAACGCTGAACATAAATCATGAGGTGTGGGACCGTCCATTGTGAAAGTCCTTCGACACAAAGCATCTTTTGTCATCACCCACATCCGCAGCATCAGCAGCAGAATCATGAAAGACACCTTCCGTAGCGGACAACCCTAAAGGCCGGAGTATATCGAGTTTCATCTGACCACGTCTAATGGAGAAAGTGTTTATAGCTGCTCTACCATTATAGAGAGGACAGACGCAACAGTAATTCAGATGGGGATAACGGGGCACACAGTCTCGCTTTAAAGATATTCAAGGTGTTGGACTTGTACAGGAAGTTGTGTGAAGAATGAACTTGAACCTCATTGGACGGCATTGGACACAATTATAATCTTGTGTACTTATTCTCCGATCAGATAGTTAAATCACAATTTTGCCAGTTTTAGACAGTATTTATTATTATTATTAATAATAATAATAATAATAATAATATGTATGGCTGCGTGTGTTTAGACAACATTATCCTCAAAGGGGATCCAAAAAGACATTTTGGTGCTGCCAAACTGAGTCATCATACCAGCACTAATGTCCAAACATCTCAAACAATAGTCTCTCGCCCTCGTTATAACCTGGATTATATTATAACCAGCTAAAGTGGCGCACGGTAAATACAACACAATGGGTCCAGTTGCTGCTGACAATGCCCACTGAGATTGAGTCACACCTAACTGACGTTGAGTACACATGCATGGAAGTGGACGTGCGTTCTGCCGTCCGCCTTTTTCGTTCTATTTCTGTGCATGTAGGCTAAGTGGACAGCTGAAAAAAAGAAAAGAAAAAAGCCTGCGGCAAGTTGAGCCAAGCCATGCAGAGGCCAGAAGTAATCGCAGCGCAAATTTGAATTTGCCAAATAGGCGTTCTGTTTCAGCCAAGGGCAGTTTTCCTCGCGGGGGAATAACACAGCATGATCTGTCTTCATACCAGAATAGTCTTTTAATGTGCTACGCATCATTTATGAATGCTTCCAAGGATATGGATGCTTAAACACACCCATTCTTAAAAAGATAGTGAGTTTACGACTTTAACAACTGATTTCATATTGAATAACGGGGGCTGTGCTTTATTTATGTGTTTTGACAAAAACGCAAGCACAATTCAATCAAAACAAGGGCATAAGTCATATTCCTCTGCCCAAATATCTCTCTATCTGCGTTGGGCTGTATCTGCAATGACTGCTCCTAGAAGACTAACCTCAAAGTAATTTTAAGTACGCCTTATGGCATAATATTGATTTGAACATACACTTTCCATTAAGCTACCACTGATTGTCATTAGGGCCAGCGGCACTATTTCCACATGTATAGATGAAAGTGGTCGTTCCACGCACATGAATAACATGTCCGCGTTTTGGAAGACGTGGGCTAGAACATTTCCACCAGGACCAGGAAGCAGTGATATGTGCCCTGGTGGCCTAGGGGTTTAAGGGCTTTAAGATCTTCAATCTCTTCTCCTAACGCATGATTTTGTGTTAAGTTGAAAAACCCCTGTTGTTGTTAAACTTTTCCAAAGTAGTTTTCCATCAGATTAGAAAATGTAGCCTATCCTCTGTGGTGCAGGAGCAAATCCATCAAACAAGCCTCCTTCTTAACAAGATCACGTTTCCTTAAATACAGTTCTCATTGTTTATGGGGTCTACTCCTCATATACTGACCAGTGTGAGCTACTATTAAAAAAAAAAAAAAGAGGCGACTTTTATAAGTGTCGCTCCTTTTAATTGGGCATCACAAACCTCTGCCCCCAATTGCAAAAAAATTTGCTTTTACTACAAGCATTGGTAGGCTGACCAAACCAGCTGATGTGGTCGAAGACATGTTTGAAATGTGTTGTTAATTTCATGTTTAGGTATGTTTGCTGATAAGGAAAGCAAGATGAAATGTTCAGGGTTTCATAGAGTTTGCTGGGCGACTCGGGATTTTGACTTTTGGTCTTATGGTATATTATTATGGTGTACGGCGACCGTGTTAATAAGGCGCTAATTCTAATAATTCTAACAATATAGTTAATCATTTTTCAAATGTTGCGATATACAGCAGATATTTCAGGAGTCGTGCTCGCTGCGCTTTCCCTCGCGTCAAAAGAAAGTGACGGCAAACTTAATCGAATTAACTGCTATTTTAAGGAAAACTTGACTTTCAGCTAAACTATAGTTGAGATAAATTAGAGTGGGAGCCTGTCTTATTCAGTCGGACTGACCCTTCAATTCGGCGTGCAGATGGCACACATTGCAGCGGTAGGTCCAACAATGCTACTGCTTTGCGTGTTGTGTCCCCAGTTTTCTTCCGCCAAAATTCACCGGGCTGCGCTGTGGCGAGTAGTGCCTGCCTGTTAATGAAGTTGTGATTTCAAAAACATAGCCGCTTGTTTTCACCTCGTACACATGCCGTGCTAATCAGTGTGCTTTACCTGTTAAAAAATCACTGTGTCGTGTTTCACGAGCAGTGTGCTTAGAACGTTAAGCGAAGAAAGGTAAAATTGACACATTTTAAAGCGGAGTTTTGGCTTGAGGAAGACAGCCGCTGTAAACGTGTGAAGCAAAAAAATATATATATAAAGCGACCCATTATCGGGTACTTACGGTGAGCTTCTGTGTAAAGGTGCTTTCAGTCAAAGGGTACGGGAACTCTCTGATAAAGCCAACCGACCCTGGCGCAGGTGATGCTGCGGCGTCCGAACTCTACGGCGCTCAGGAGAACACGCTAATGGTGGATGGAGTGTTGCTCTGCGGGGTGAGGGAGGGAAAAAAAAAAAAACCCACAACAATCACGGAATCACTGGGCAATATCAGCCAGGCAAGGTCTTTCCTGGCTGCTCCAAAAGCTGCCTTTTCTTATTGGACAGGAGGAAAGAGGTGGGCGCAGAGAAATGAGGCCACATTGGCGCATTACGCACCAGCAGACACGTTGATTGGACACACTGCCTATATATTAACAGAAAAACTGTTTTTACACGCCATGTGTGACACTAGGTTTTCAGGGCACCACAGCTACAATGCTCTCGTGTGTTTTACAGTGTCATTTCATAAATTGAAATATCACTGAGACATGTATCAGAATTATAAACGCTGTTGACATTAAACAATCACGCACACATTTTGTGCAATAGATTAAAGCTGTGGGTTACCTCTTCCTTAATGATTTATACTATTATTTCATTTTTTAGACTAATATTTTATGATTATGTTAAAATTTCATTTCAGAATTTCATTCATGGCAAATGGGCTAAAAAGACTAAATAAAAAAAGAAGAAGATGATAACCAATTGAGCAACCATTTCCCTTTTAACGTCCTCTTACTAACTTTTTCTGGACCTTTCAGCCATATGGTCTTCATTGCTCAGTTGTCATGGAGATGACATGTGAGCTCAGTAATCAGCGTCAGGCGTCAAGAGGTCAACCAGCCGAGGCAAAAGCCTGCAAATAGACCGGGCCTGCCTCCTCAGATTGTGAAAAAGCTGAAATATTTTGATCCATCCAAGCCACCACAGTGTGACAGTGAGCCAGCGTGAGCAGCCAGGACCCTGAAACTGAAGCAGCTAAATGGAATTCAGACGTCACTCATTGGATTTCTCGCACCTGTGCTTACGCTGTCACACGTCCAAATGGCTTCTGCGGAAAAGGATGTTTTATTTCTTTTAAAAGTCGTTCAGAACTTCATAACAAGCAGATTTCACATGTGAAAGATTCCCCTTGACAATCCCTAATGACATTTTTAGACATCTAAAAGTGTGTTTGGATTAGTCATCATTATAATGTGGGCAGTCCAATTTTTTAACTCAAGATATCTGCCACCACAAACTGACGATTCCACATGGACCATGACTGTCAGAAATCCTTTCTTTAGACATCTATAATGACGTCACAGAAATCATCATTAGGTCGATGGGATTCACACACACACACACACCCACAAGTCTCAACACTTTCATTTAAGAACTAGTAAGTATAGATAATAGATGTGTCTCAGGATCTTTTGGAGCCATCTTGCAATCCTCAGCATCCACTTTTCCTCATGTTTTGAATTTGTCAGTTGTGCGTATTTCATTTCCTCATCTCATCGTGTTTTAGTTTGCGTTTGCTGTGAGCCCGTATTGGCTCAGCTTCCCCACAGGATTCGCGGACATCTCATCTAGTTTAACCTTATTACAGAGGCTCAGATCTGAGGATAAACCTTAACTTTTACATTTACTCTGAATTACCCAGGAAGCAGCTTGGTAACAGCAGCAATTGAGAGAAATTGCTTGCTGAATAAAAAACAAAAATGCAGTAAGAGTTGTAATTTGCGTTGTTGTACTCGGAGCGTGTTGCCCTGTGAAATCAGCTTCACATCTCCCTCAACATCTGGATTTACTAGCACTTATTAACATTCCTCCCTCCTCTGGAACCATAAATTTGGACTTTGAGGAAACTCATTACAATTTAATAGTTCAGACGTTCCACATAAACATCATTTAGGAACAGAGGGCTTTGGTTGTGTTACAGGAGGCTGGATACCTAGAAATAAGAGCTGCATGCCTCATGGCCTCCGATGACACACGCTGTGACCTCTTCTTCTTATGTGCTTGTTTCATGGTTTTGTTTGGAACAGCTGTGAGTCTTATTAGTATGAATAGGATTGAAACAATATACAAAGACAGGATCTGAAGTGAAGGGTAAAGCCTCCATTCAAAGTACATTATCAAGTTCCACACTGACAGGACAAAAAGAATAAACTCTGCGTTGTGTAAATGTAGTTGATTGTGGTTAACATTGGTTGGTTATTGTGTCTGGATGTCATATCTTATCCATATTTTTATTCGCTGCTACATCACATCAAGTTTTAACGGTCTGACATCATCCACAGCTTTTTCCGTCACAATCCTGTCTTTATATATTTCTCTTTGTGTATGAAGCTTTTGTTTTCTTGTTATCGTTCTCCTTTTCCTGGGTTTCTGTTTCCTCAGATTCATTTATTTTATCGTTTGAGCACTGTATATCCACTTATAGGCTAAAATGCAAAACATCAGAGATGTTCATGGTCACTCTCACTATTTATTTAGTTGACTGAGGGCGATCACACTTTTCACTTCAACCAATCAGATTTGTTGCTGCTGTCGAACCAGACAGTTCCTGTCTCTGCTGCTGTCGGCTGTCAATGCGACCCTCCTCCACTCCATTCACCTGCAGTTTTATCAGAACCAGCAGTTACTGAGCGCATCAGGGCTTCTGCTCCACATCACATCCAATGTGGAGACTCCATCTGGGGATATTCCCCTCCAGCTTTCCAGTTGTGCACGCTATATACAATAACTTCACTCAGAGTCAGATGAGAAGATCAATATTTATTTAATCTCTGTGCATTCAGTCTGTACAGTTACGGAGCCCACCAGGATGAGGCCATAAACACTCACACCAAACTGGGAGGTTGCATAGAAATGTGGCTGGAGTCCATTAAACGAGCCTAAGAAGGACCTGTGACGTCTGTAGATATATGTAAATATAAGTTATATATATAAGTTGATATGTCCTACATATGTTCATATATAGTTATACTATTCAAAAATGAACATCATAGCATTTCCCTTAAGTGTCAACACTATGTGACTCTGCCAAAAGTAACTCACAGCTTTATTTCATATTCAATCATACTGATCGCTGCTCAAATTAGTTTCATCAGGAAATTTTCATTTTTCTGTAAATTTTATGTATTTCAAGGAAACTTTTCCAAACCTCCACTGTCCAATCAGTGTTTACTCCCAAAGTCCTGTGATGACAGAACGTGGCGATGACGCGCTGACAGTCATTTACTTGTGTCCCGGTGCACCTTGGGGACCATCAGTAAATCCACGACATGGATTCAGCAGGTTCTCAAGATCTAAAGAGTCCCATGTTAAAGAGCTCCGGTGCAGCAAGTCCACTTCTGTCTCCACGCCAAAGATCAGAAGGTGGAGTATTTGTTATTGTCTCAGAGGACAGACTGAGCAGAATACATTTTCGACGCGGTGCGTGGTCAATATGTCAATATCCAATTCATTCAGCAGCTGCTGAGACTTCTCCATTTGACCCTCGTCCTCCTGGGAAACTGCTGCCACGACACATATTATTGTCAGGAATATGAAAGAATTTGAGACAAGTACCAAAGAAATGTTCCAGTGTTTAGCATGGAGATGTGTTTCTTCTTCAAATGTTGCCAGCTGCTATATTTCACTATTTTCTACAGCTCAGATTATGACTTTACTTTAGATGTGATTGTTATCTAAGTTTTATGTGTTTCTTTATCTATTACAAGCGTCATTGGGTTGTGGCAGGGAACTGTGGAGGATTTCATTTCTTGGGACCAGTAGAGGGTGATAAATAATGAAATGTCCCCAATGCTAAACTTTTTAAATATTGGGTTTTTTTTGTAAATATCATAAATATCGTTAGTTTGACACTAACTCCAGTGAACGCATCACAACTGGACAGTGCTGATTGGCTGTGCTCACTAAAGAATGACAGGAAATGTGTCCAATCAGGTCTTGCTCGCAGTATCTGACCTACATTTAGCAGGATCATGTTTTGACGAGCGAGGTCCAGGCCACCCATCATTTCTTTTAGTTCAGTATATATAGTCACTGCTGTGTGAAACTGGGTAATTTGGATAATTCCAACCGGAAAATGAATTACAAAAAAAGAAAATTTCAATGTTAAACATTTTTTACTCAGCTACTAGCAATAATCAGGTGGAATAAAAACAAGGCATAGCAATGTGGTACAGTGATTTCAAAATAGAAGTAAAATTGCAAAACTGGAACAAAACAAAAAAAAAAACGGAAATATTTAAATTAATTTACTGTTTTCTCTTTTTTCTCTTTCCAGGTAAAATGATTTTCCATATTAGGGTTTTTTTTGTTGTTTGTTTTTTGCCATGAAACCACCAAACACATCTCCTACTGTTGTGCAGTTATTTCCACACGGAGTGCATCCCAAAGTTATATGAATTATTAGTAGCTGCTGTAAACAACATTGACATCTTTCAATAAATTTTCTTCCTTCTTCACAAGCTAATTAAAACTATAATTGTGAAATCTGAAAAATCTGGGACCTTTAATCTGGTTTTCTGTCAGACGTCACTGGGGCTTGCGTTTAGGTTCATCGTGCACAGTGACTCATTTACGGTACACTGTACTTTAAAGGAGGCAGCTAGGCAAGAGAGGAAGTCCTGCAGCAAACTTTCGCCTGCTTAATCACCAACACCACTCTGGAGGCACGGGAAGATTCCTCACCATCAGGAACGTCATTAAAACTCCAGCTACTATTTCAATGCTTTTTATTATTCACCAAACAGGTGTTGAGGAGCGGCCATGGTGTTAAAACGTCTCAAACAGATTCATGTGCTGTGTAAAACAGCCGATTTTGGTTTGCCGGCATCCCGCAGCAGATATGAGTCATGTATGAGGAATCTGTGACTGAGCTTGAGGGGAGCAGAGCTGATCCAGAGTCAGCGCAAATCACGGAGGCAGACAGTGTGGAAATGAAGACTCCAGAGCCACACGAAATGTACATCAGAGGAACAAAC
Organism: Enoplosus armatus; assembly: GCF_043641665.1. NCBI lineage: Eukaryota > Metazoa > Chordata > Actinopteri > Centrarchiformes > Enoplosidae > Enoplosus > Enoplosus armatus. The sequence goes on from NC_092203.1 coordinate 343,075, forward strand.
ACACAAAGGTGCTCTTTCACTCCATTCATGCGGGTCTTTGGAGAACAGGGAAAATAATGAATAAAACTCCTTGCAAACATACGGTGGCCCAGAGTGGCCTGTACATTTGAATTTAATAAAACAACCATACTGAGAAAAACAAGGAATTAGAGGAAGAATTACTCACAAACTTGACTCACCATATGCTCCATGTACATTTGTGCAGCAGACACAGAGAGTGACAGGAAATATTTCAAAATAAAACATTGTGAGAATAAAGTGCATGGATTATGTTTTTCAAACAAGTTTCAAATATGTTGATAAGTTGATTTTCATGTATGAAAAGAGTTGCATCTGCACATCGTATGAAGCCTGGCAGATGCCCTGTGTTCGCACATTACTAACGCCTTGAATTAATTATTTATGCTCACGTTACTTCATTTGAGCTCTGCAAATTAATAATGCTTGCGCATTAATTAATGTAACATAATGTTGGCCAGGGCGAGAGGTGTACCGTCCTCAGCAGACACTGCTTGTTCTGGACAGCCTCAGTGGTGGGGAGAGGAGAACCGGTTGTCATAGCATACTGAGATGCAGGTGGTAAGGATGCTCGCAATGACGCAGTGGTAGAAGTTCACCAGAATCTGAGGCTAACACGTTGTTGGTCTTTTCATGAGATTTAGAGACAAGAACAAAAATAAAGAATAACACCAGCCTTAATTATTTGAGTCTTATTGTGCTCACATGGTGGCACGGCAGCAACTTCTTGCCCCAAGGCGGACTGTTAGGTTAATGTGACCGTGCTAAAGTAACTTGACTAGTTTGAGAGGACAAATGACGAATCTGCGTGAATGATGTGGGAATTTAAAAGCAGGCATTGTTTATTCTGATAAATGGTTTGGACTCATCTCCCTTCTCATTGATTCTCACGGCAAAGTGAAATGAAGTCAAACCAGTTGCTGTCTGGGAGGTAGGAATGAGGTATGAAGATGAAAGGATGAGAGCCCACACGCTGTATACTGCTCCTCCAACACCCTCATTAGGCCATTAAACAACGTTTGGATCCACAGGGGAATCTTGACAGGTCTTCATCAGGTCCTGTTTGATCTGACAAAGATCCCCTTGTGGACTGAAACATTGTTTGATGGTCTAATAAATGTGTTGCGAGTATTGTACAGCGTGTGGGCTCCCATCCTTTGATCCTCTGGGCCCAGCACCATCAGAAATAGATATGACTGCTGTGCTTTGGAAACTGGTTGGCAGTCATGTACGGCATACATAGGTTTTCGTTAATGGGCAAAATATGCAAAACCACAGCTGAGGTTCTTTAAATATATACGAATGTCGAGTAGATATCTGAAGCTTTTCCATAAGCAGCATCTCTGTGGACCTCTGTGCAGTATTTGTTGTATAACCTCTCACTGTTTACTCTGCATCCAAAATTTGGTTTATTCTGAATCAGTAATATCAGATTGAAAACTCATCTTCAGCAGATTAGCTGAAATGGCTAGCATTTTTCGTTTACGTGGCTGCAGACTCATGGTCCTGGTGACGGAGCTGTAGGCCAACAGTCTCCCTGCTGGCACTGGATCTACCTCTAAACCGTACACACCGAGGTGACGCTCTTGTCAATCTGGTCCAACCAACATTTACAACAGTGATAAATGGTAAAGCCTCAGTCATAGGAGAGAATTCACAAGCTGTGACGTACGATCCAAGAAACAAGATGAGTCAACGGTTCAAATTTGTTTCCTTGTATCAACATTGTTAATTTACAATCTGCTTAGTGACAGAAAGCACAGGTAGTCACTAAGCCTCCAGCACCACCTACTTTGCGAGCATGAGCGTAGGAATTTTGTCAAGTCAAGTCAATGTTATTTATCTAGCCCAACATCACAAATCACCTCATCTGCCTCAGGGGGCTTTGATTTGCTGTACCACTTTCTGTGACTGCAACCACATGAAGTTCAAGCAGGACGACAACTGTCATCACACTGCGGTTCCACCTCTCAACTGTTATCCAGTGATTTCACTGGGATCTGTTCGCAGGCTTTTCAAACCACCTTACCTGCAGGGTTCATACAAAGTCTCGAAAGTTTGAAGGAATGCTTAAATTCTAACCGTTATGTTTTCAAGGTCAGGGACATGCTTGAATTTGAATATACTCAATGTTTGATTGTGAACATAATCTGGTGTTTCATCCACACAGTCACACCATTTTAATATTTGAAATGATCCCGTCGTCATATTTGTTTGTTTGTCTCCTGGCGTCTCACACCCGACGTGGAGGGGAGCGGAGCTAGACTGACTGACACGGGCGCCGAAATAAAAAGGAGGCGTTTTTATCCGCTCAGTGTCTGGTGTAAGCCCCGGCGTCATGAGGGCTGCTATCTGCCCTCAGCATGGACTTTTTGCTTTAGGTACCTTGAAAGTGCTTGAATTTTACTGCATGAACCCTATACCTGGCTTGTCTCTCTCTGCTGCCACTGCAGCTGTTTTGATCCTCAGTCCCACTTAATTCAGTCAGATAATTCTCTAATACCACATGCACTGTTCTGCACTGCCATGTAACAACAGAGTGTCCTTACTTTAGGCGTGTGGAAACACTGTCTGGTCACTGTAATGGTTAGCTTGTAGCACTGTCCTAGCATGTTTTCTCTCATGTAAGTATTCACATTTGAGACGTTTCTAAATCAAAGGACTGTGCTGTGCTGAAATGACATCGCAGCTGACTCTCACTATGAACAACAGGAAGACAGCCTTCTCTTTACCAATAGTTAATTTTCGCAAATGTAATTGTTTTCCATTCAATAGGTTAAGTTAGGTCAGTTTTCATGACTAATGTTCCCGTAATCACTGTAGGTGCTGACTATTTAGCCTCATAAGCTCTCTTGTATAAGTGCTATTACTCTGAGTTCATTCAAAGCTGACATACTAATACATGATATTCACTGTAATATAATTGACCTGTGTTGCTGTCTTTGGATTCTGATTTGGTTGCTTCCTAGCTGGCCTCCATGTTATTCAAACATGCCTTTAATTCTTGTTAAGAGTTTGGAGACTTGTTGCAGCTTGGTCCCTGAACCCTCTTCCTGCCTCTCGCTCCGGTGTTTACTTAGTGTCAACCTCTGCTGCCACTGAGTATCAGCTGGGGACGAGCCAGAGTGTCTCTGTTGAGTCTCCCTTCAATGCCAGGTTCCATTTGGCAGCGCAGGAATGTAGGACAGCCAGATTACACAACATATCATTTAACACTGCCGTCAAAGGACCTTTAGAAAAAAAAAAAGAGAATATGTCCATACCTGTCTAAGAGACAACTCAGTCTGAGATAGAGGTAAAATGTATCTGAGTGAAGACTGCAGAGGAACACATCCACAGGTCCACATATTCAGTATACATTGATCGTTGCTAACAATGAGCTCTGATTACTTTTAATTTGACACTGTGCTTTTCTCATAATATCCATTATTAATGAGTCCTAATGGCCCGCAGCAGCACTGAACCTTGTATTGATCAGGTTTTTCTTACCTCTAATCTGATCATAGTGGAGTGTTTGTTTTTTTTTCCTTTTGTCACTTACATATCTTCTTACATGCATGGTGCAGAGGAGTTCACAAGACGACATCGAGCTGGAAAACTTCACAAACGGTGAAAGTACATGTACTCAAGTATAGTTTTGGGGTACTTTGTACTTCTACTCCACTACATTTATCTGACAGCCATAGATTTCAATAGATAAATTCATTCATTATGATTACCTCATACAATATGATGCACTGTTATGGATTAAAATGCTCAACAGTAGCACAGCACTGTAATCATCATTGTAGAACTTTTCAAAGAAGTGGCAGAATTACGGAAGCCTATTTCCGCCATTTCAAAACGGTCGGTACAGTTGACTGGAAGTGTCCCGGTGAAGCAGCGGTAAAGACGTAACCTCAACGTCTCCAGTTTGATTCTGGCAAGGGAAATGTGTTGCATGTCATCCCTCTTTTGACGTTTCCTCAACTGTCACTATCGACAACAAAAGTCTAAAATGCCAAAGATATAAGCTCATTGGGCTCTCTTCAGACGGCATAAAGCAAAGCTTAGAGGTGGCAGGAGGTTGCTTGTGCAACAGTGGAAGTTAGTGGCCATCGCTTACAGAAATGAGAGACTTATTATCTCCTCATGATCCGTCATAATCATAATTGTGAGTCAGAACTGTAGAAAAAAAAACAAAAACAAAACTGAGAGATAGTGTCTCCATAGTTTGAGATACTATTATGAGATTCAGTTATAGGAAACATGATGAGAAACCTATGATAGTATCTCATAATTCAGTGTCTCACAGCTGTGAAATCCTGTTATGAAATTCAAATTCAAACGTGTTGGGAAACTTTTTTCTATGAGATAGCATCTTGTAATTTTGTGGGGAAAAAAAACGGAGCGGCAGAACTTAGCTTCTGCACAAACAGATATTTAATTATATGAAAAAGCATCTGGCACTCTGGTGCTGCGAGGACGTTTAGTCAGCATCCTTCAAATCTGAAGACCAATGTAGAGCACAAGATGTGCGGCAGGGATTGTGATTTCCACATCTCTCCATAACATGTAGGTCTGCTTGCTGATGACAGATTGACAATATTTTCATTCAGTTTGTGGCTCAGCGTTGCCCTGCCAAGATGTTCATTTACATGGATCAGTGGAGTTGCTATGGTTATTGCTGGTGAGTCACTCAGTGTTGGGAGCTGATCTTATTTTGAATACAGCGCAATGAGAAGATACTGAAAATAGTAGAGTGGGAATGGTTGTGTAGGTGTTGAAACGAGGCAGATTTGTTTGTACGTGCACCATTTGATTATTAAATGTTTTGAGTTGGAGCCAATACAGATGCACCTGAAAGTAGACATTAGAAATCCAACATACAGAAAATGGGATTGTTAAATGTACTGTGATTTATTATTGAAGAGGAAATGTGGATAATAAAACTGAAAGGATATTCGTTACAGTCAACATTTACAAATACTACACTTCATGCCTCTCGTCTTTGCATCTGCCCGGGAGCAGTCAGCAGCATCCTTTACACAGTGGTGGAGAGGTGTGACGGGGTACCAGATATCAGGTTCTTCCTCCTTTTAAACCCAAGGATGTGCCGGGTAGGGTTTCCGTTCCTGGGATTCGCTGCTTAACATCTGTGGAAGGGCTTCAGTCTCACAAAGTTGAGCTGCTGCTGCTGCTGTTGTTAGCTGGGACCTTGCTCTTCTTCCTGCCTCATCCTCTTCCTCAGCTGCTCGCCAATGTCAGCCAGAGGGTTCATTTTGGCAGACAGTGTCTTTACTGCGTTGCTAAACCGGCTGGTCTCCGTTTCCCTACCGTAAAGGCAAAACACACATATGTTGAGATTTTTAGAGGAGAGAGTAATTTCACCGCTAATTGTGCAGGATGTTGACAGAACCATACAGCAAAGAAGGGAGAACATATGAAAAGCTAACTTACAGGAGTTTGCGCTTCTGTGACTGTTTCATCTGACTGAAGTCTGTTGGCTCAGGCCTCTTCACCGGCCTGAAGGGAGGAGACAGGACATAGACACGGACATTTTCACATGCGGGACTATAACATAATAATAGGACATTTCACGGGAATTCAAGCTACAGTTTAATGATGAGCTGTAGCTCAAGTTTTTCATGTTTATGACAGTAAGTGTGTTGGTCATGGTCACGTTCGAGCATAGGGTGATTCATAAGTGTACTATAAGGTACAAGAATACCTATGCCAAAGACTGATGATTGACTTTGTGGTGGTGTTATCAGATCTGCGGCCATATATCTTGGACACCTGGATGAAGAGGGGAGCACAGCTGACAACTGATCACCACCTGGTAGTGAGTTGGATGAGATGGTGGGGGAGGCTGCAGGACAGTCCTAATAAACCTAACGTGTAGTGAGGGTGAACTGGGAACACCTGGCTGAGGTCTTTAACTCCCACCTATGTAACAATTTGTCATGCACGCGTGCTTCGGTGATCCCCAAAGCAAAAACTGGGGTGGTGGTGGAGTTGTGTAGTAAAACTACACAAAGAGAAGAGTCTTAGTCTTCCGTACAGTGTTGATTATAAGTGGTTCACTATTGGAATTTCAAAATTAAATTCAGTCAATCCCAAATATTACTTAAATTGGATCTAAAATTAAGAAAAAACAAAGTCCATGTTTAATATAAAACTCCACTTTATCTCAAAATAATGAAAGAATAAAATGTTATAAAAAATATTCTTTTATAATCACAAATGTATCTATCAAAAGTAGAGTGTCTGCACACTGGATTATATGTTATTACACTGGCCATCTTGGAGTCTGGTATCCAGTTTATATAGTATATGCACCCATACATCACACGAGCCTGTCAACATGCTGCAGTGAGGAATAAACCAGGAAGTCTGTTCATTTGATGGATCCGTGATGAAACACTGCCAAAAGACTAAAATGTGTGACACCAAGTTGCAGCTCATCATTCAGTTTACTACACTTTTTATCTAAATAATATTTGTTGATTAAACATCTGACATGTGCTACTAACAGTCAACAGATGGAGGCTCGTCAGTCAGTCTGCTGATACTGACGGCGTCACTGCTGCTGAAGTATGTGTTTAACTCAGACACACTGTATGTGTGCAGAGTCACTCTTATCAAGGGCAAAAGAAATGGGAGAATTATGGAGCACTGCACTTTGAAGTCGACAACAACTGTCATGTTGACACTTGATGCCCAGAGCGGGCACCTTGGCACTTACACTTTGTTTTTCCTGCTCTTGCGGCGGGCGGTGGGGGCTGTGGCGGCGGGGGCGATCAGCTGAGAGAGCTCCGGCAGGGCGTCGGCCAGCGGCCTCATGTCTCCCACCACGGGCGTGGCCTGCCTCTGGGCCTCGGCCGCCTGCTGCTCCTTGGCCTGTTTGATGGAGCTGATCTCTGAGAGGAGCCAAAGAACAGAGAGATGGGGGAGGGGCGGGGGTTACATCCAAGCTAAACAATACAATGAGAATGTATTGTGAAGAATGTGAAGCAAGAGTGAAAGTCAGTGAAGGGTAAGAGGTCTCCATCTGGTGCACAGTCTGATGCTAGTATTTTGCTAAGGCCGTGTTCATATACAGCTAATAAAAAACAGCTTTCATCTGACAGTGTATACACACACACACACACACAAATATTACAATGTCATTTCTGGTATAATGATATATATTTTAATCAACACTGATCTACAGCATGCAGAGCTCATGGAATGTCCATAGTCTGAGGGCAGCAGCCTGACAAAGAAAGGAATGGTAATGTCAGAAAAAAAAAAAAAAAAAAAAATCACGAAACAATTGGGCAAAAAAACAAAACGGAAAATAAAATGGAATCCATCAGATCTAAATCATGTTTGTTTTGGCGGAACATAACTAGTTCCACTGTTGTTTTTTTGTCATCTTCTAAGAATGTAGAAGACTCTCTCATTCACAAATGTTTTCTTATTTTTTCTCTTTCATTTGTTCAGAAGCGCTGGTGGGTCCTGGTAGAATAATCATAGACTAATCATATAGTGTAACCTCAACGTCCTCCGTTTTATTCTGTTCCATGTCTTATCTCTCTTTCTGCCTGCTTGTTTGGTTCAGTTTTTAATATGTTTCGATAGAGGTTTAAACACAACTACGTTGGGATGGGGTTTATGAGTTTGGTGAGCCACTGAGAAAACAAATGAGTGACGTCTCAAAAATCTTAAAAGTAAAATCCATAAGCAAACAGACAACACTAAGAGCCATGCTAGCGACTGATGTGTCATAAATGACGACCCATTCATTCCACACATGCTGCAAAACCTCTGCAGGCTCGCTCGCTACTTGGTACTTTGAGCGAAATGCTAACAATAGCATGCTAACATGGTCACAATGACGATGTTAGCATGCTGATAGTTTAGCAGGTGTACTGTTTACCATTTTCGCCATCTTAGTTTAGCGTGTTAGTAGAGGCTGATGCCATTAGTTGTGCAGGAATTTAGTCACAGGCCGAAAGTATTGCACACGTGAAAATGTTGACCTGATGGCGGCGCTAGAGGAAAAGTCAGAGGATCACCAAAGTTACTACAATTCATCCTGAGGGGAACATGAAGGTCTGCGCCAAATTTCATGACAATCCATCCCATAGTTGTTGAGAGATTTCAGTCTGGACCAAAGTGAAGGACCGAGCACCCGAGTTTCCATCAGAAAAGAAACTAGTCATAAAAAAACGAATAAGAGAAAACCCCCCCGCTGTATATGATAAATCCAATATGCGCAGACATTAGGGATCGGGACATTCATTTCCAAAAGCCCGAGAGGGATGAGTGCAGCGGATTCTGGATTGAACAGACACATGCGCTACACTACATCCTACTGCATATATCAGCCATCAAGCGATTTCAAAACCCACGTGACATCTGTGCTGGGCAGCATGTCACCTCCGAGTGCCAAATATAGTGACTTGTCAGACTCACTGTCCCATCACCCTAAGATCAAGTAAATCACTGGGCTGTTTTGTATTACGCTACATCAAATCCTTTGGAAATGTGATGAAAAATGCTGAGAGGTACCAACTGTTAGAAATTTTTACCGTATATCTGGTACTTTCCTAACATCAGCGGTGCTCTATTTGTTATTTTATGGCCTTGAACTCACCACAAACCATAATAAGAATCTGTGTGTATCAAATTAGTACATTTTGTTCCCTGCAACGAACATTTTGGAAATCAAACATTGATGAATCTTGATTTCTTCTTACTTTGTTTGTACGCCCAAGTTGAGATCACATGTGTGCGTATGAATGATTCATGGATGAGGCCCGATGTATGGTAAAACTTTTTATGGTAAAGTCAGCCTGAAAGGTTAGGTACGGAAGGAACCACGAGGTCTTGTGTAACCGATGTCATGAACATGCAGACTGTAATGCATATGCACATAAGGACAGTATGTCTGGTGCCTTTTCACCTGCGCCCGAGGGATTTGGTGGGACTAAAAAGCAGCGAAAAACATGACTACTGTGCAAATGATTTACATTCACAAGCCTCAACCCTCAAATACTGGTCAAACTCTGCCGTCCCTACACTGGCCCGGGATCTGAAGAAAGCTCATATTTCGTTCTAATTTTCTTTTAATTCCTGAAAACTGTCGGCCATGGAGACGCTCTTGGGTTTCAGCGGGATTGAGTCGCACAGCCATTAGCACCTAATTATACGCCTGAACAGGATACGCGTTGTGTTACCCAGGAATTGATTGGCTCAGCAGAAGGGTACGGTTTCAGGGCCTGATCACAATTATGGGAGATGATGGCGGCAGTGATGATGTTGGGGAGCGGAGTTATGATTACAGAGAGACCTAAAGATGGACCTTCAGCCAAAAAGGCCAAAATTCAGTGAGTCCCTTATTGGCTAGGAAAACATTCAATAGCTGTCATAAAACATCTATAGTAAGTATTACCACTGACAATCAAGACTGCCACTTCATAAAGCAGGTAAAAGTCATTTTCCTTTTAAGCTCTACTGTTTTAGATAAAGATTTAACAATATTTTGAAAATGTGCAACCTAGTTTAATGGGCATAGCAGAGGTGATTTGGGATCTCTGTGTGAAGCCTGTACAATCAGAGAGACTCTCATAACTTTGAACTTTTTCATTTACCACATTTTTAACTTGCCAACAACAGAATAATTACGAAAACCTTTATGAAAATCTGCTCACAAAAAACACACAAATTCAAAGCGATGCCAGGCGCTGGCGATGAGAAAAATACAGAATGACACTGTGGTCAGGGCTGAAATAGACTTGAAGCTTTCAATCGGTGAAACAATTATTTTCAGCCTGGTGATAGGTTACTCTGTTTGTTCCATGAAGCCGACAACAACTCGGCCCTCGGCTTTTTCAGGAACATGGCTAAAAGGAAGATTCAAAGGTCGGCTTCTCCACCACCCTAACCTTTCAAGGGTCATTTAACCAAGTCATGAATACTGTCCCCATTTGACACAACTCTCTGCACCAGTTCGGACACTTGCTCCCCAAGCGTAGTCAGCTATCCTTGAATGCTGTTCAGGCTGACTTGGATTACGTCATTTGTCAAAATGGGCGAGCATTTTAGATTTGATCTGCTGTACGGCATCCGAAACAGTTTCAAGAGAGACCTTGTGCTGGTCCAGTGTGGGACGTCCCCTCCAAGACATGGCCAGACTACAACTCCAAATGACAAAACTGAGACAAAACCCCCAAAACGCGCCTGTGCAAAATATATAGCAGAAATTCTAATGTATGCAGACGAAGCATGCAACACACATTCGCGCGACAGCTGCCATCTTTAAGCACGCAACAATTGTGAAAATGTCACCACACTTAACCCCTTAATGTGGTGTTTGTTGAGGTTGATCCGGCTCTTTCCATTATTCCTGTTTGTGTTCACACAATCACAGATATCGGTGCTCAATTTCTCCACTAGTCACTCACAGTGCTAGGTAATCCATCGACCCATTATTTGAACGTTTTCCTCTATTTGCTGCCAACCACCTGATACTCACGGGAAGACATGGGAAGTCTCACCACAACGTGGTCCCAACTGCCAAACAAACTGTATCACATTTAGGGCCTTTACTGGGGGGGGGCAAGTTACAGGCGGCAATGGCTAACATGCTAGTCCACAATGTTACACAGTCCACAATTAATATCATGTAATATGATAAAGTGTACATCATGTCCAACACTCTGCTCAATGTTGTACATTACTACTAAAGTGCTGAGTGTTGATAGGAACTCACTGTTGAGCCATCTCTCCCTCCTCTCCTTCATCTTCTCTTTCTTTGGCTTGGTTTTCTTCTCTTCTGGGCCTGTGAAAACACACACACACACACACACACACACACACACACACACACACAGAGTTACGTGACAGCACACATCAAACCCGGCTGGGCTCTACTCAGCAGACGGAGAAGCCTACTAATTAAACATGAAGAGAGGCAAATTCATAAATGTGTTAAAGATACATCAAAGGTGGCGAGGGAATGACTTGGCTGCAAGCTACAGCAAGCCCCCCCCCCCCCCCCCCCCCCCCGAGAGGAGCAGAGCCGAATGAAGTGATCACAACAGTCGGAGCTCTGTTTAACACACACAGCTGTGGCGTCCTTTTCTTACAAATGTCAAATCCTGATGGCAAGTGAGAAAAACCTAGTAAGAGGAACAGGTGCTCCTCACAAGATTTCTGACAGAGGACTCAAAAGAATAATCAGAAGAGTTGTCCAAGAACCAAGGACCACTCTTGGAGAGCTTCAGAAAGACCTGGAATTAGCAGGTACAGTTGTTTCAAAGAAAACAATAAGTAATGCACTCAACCGCCATGGCCTCTATGCACGCTCACCACGCAAGACACCATTGCTGAAGAAAAAGCATGTTGAAGCTCGATTTAAGTTTGCTGCACAACATTTGAAGCCTATGAAAAACCAGGGAAATATAGTCTGGTTAGATGAGAGCAAAATTGGATGCCTTTGGATGTCATAGCACACACCATGTTTGGAGGAGAAATGGCACTGCACATTACCCTAAAAACACCATACCAACAGTGAAGTTTGGAGGTGGGAACATCATGGTGTGGGGCTGTTTTTCAGCATATGGTACTGGCAGACTTCATATAATTGAAGGAAGGATGAATGGAGAAATGTACAGAGGCATTCTTGATAAGAGTCTGCTGCCATCTACCAGGATGCTGAAGATGAAACGAGGGTGGACATTTCAGCAAGACAATGATCCCAAACACACAGCCAAGGAAACTCTCAATTGGTTTCAGAGAAAGAAAATAAAGCTGCTAGAATGGCCCAGTCAATCACCCCACTTGAATCCAATTGAAAATCTATGGAAAGAACTGAAGATCAGAGTCAGATCAGATCAGAGAAGATTTGAAGACAGTTTGTGTGGAAGAATGGGCAAAAATCACACCTGAGCAATGCATGCGACCAGTTCCTTCATATAGGAGGCATCTTGAAGCTGTCATTACCAACAAAGACTTTTCTACTAAGTATTAAATAAATTTCAGCAAGCGTGTTCAATACTTATTCCCTGTGTCATTCCACTTTATTACACATAACTTAATTTATGGACTTATTTGTTTTGATTTCTTTGTATGTGTGGATTACTTGGGTTGTTACCGACATCTGGTGAAAATGTCATGTCAATAGCCCCATCAGAAATGTATTTACTGAGAAAAATGTTATATATATATATACATACATACATACATACAACAAGAAATCTTGCAGCCTGCTCGGCCCGTCCTCAAGGCACCTCAGGCACTTCGGGAACCACTGGTGTAACTTCAGAAGAAAGATAGCATCAGTTGCAAAAGAAAAAAATAACCCAACATGAGTCCTATCTACTTTCCCCCTTTTGTGGGAAGAACATCCCGGGCTGGGAGGGATTTATTTATTTATTTTTTAATCAGCAAAGCCACCTTGAGGTTCCCTATAGTCAGGACATCCTCGGGGGGGCAGAGAGGCGGGGGTGGCACAGATTCACTCTGAGAATGTGTGTGTGTGTGTGTGTGTGTGTGTGTGAGTGTGTGAGAGAGAGAGAGAGAGAGAGAGAGAGAGAGAGAGAGAGAGAGAGAGGCTTTTCCATGATCAACCCATGATAGTGTCTTCTCTGCCTGTATACTCACTTCCTGTCTTCTCCCTTGTTTGGGCCCCCTTAGTTAAGTGACAGAAACGGGGAAATGCAGCGGTACACAACTGGTTGAACTGGGCAGCTTTTACATTTGAAAACCCATTGGCGGGGGGGGCTCCTCCAGCTACACAGGAAGTGATGGTTTTTATCTTCCTAGTTGGGAACAGGAGGTTGTTCAGATTACTGTGCTGGGAGGCAGAGGATGTTTTATGTGAAAAGTTGCATGGGTAATAATTAGTATTAGAATGAGAATGAGAAATGGGTCACACACACACAACAACAACGGTTGCTAGTGGATGAATGTGTCAATAAAATAAAGACAAAAGTAAAAATAAAGTGAAGATGACTTACATTATCACATCTCATCTAATTAGACTCCATATTTAAGTGTAAAAAGTTACTGGTTACTAGTTAATACACAGAACGGCTTAAAATAAGGTCAATTCTCAAATAAAAGCCAGTTTTCAAATAATGATGATGTTCAGTTGTACAGCACTAATTCCATTAGTACAATAAGAGAGTCCTGAGTCTCTATTCTAACAGAAATACTGGTTTCATTCTCTAATTCATTCCAATCCTTCTACTTGATGTGTGTTAAGCTGCTGTCAATGGTACTCAAGACTTTCTGCAGATGTTTCAAATTAAAAGACTATCAGGAGAGTGAAAGGTTATGTCCTATGAGCTGTTGGGTGGATTTACCTGCTTTGAAACATGAAAGTGAAATGTACATTATACTAAGGCTTCAAACTAAAAAACATGAGGGCATGAATAAGGTTTCCAACCCCCACCATCATGAAACAAAACACAGACGATGAACTCCAGCCATCGGCCCCACGTGTGTGTGAACAGGGGGAGGATCGATGGGCCCTTCCCTGAATGAAGCACAGTATTGCAGTGGTGTATTATAGAGGCCTGAAGGCAATGACTTTGTAATTAACAATGCAGCAAAGACCTTGAGCACCATTTCTTCGAATGGCCTGAGGGTGAGAGCAGACAACAGAATTAAGATGATATATTGCTTTGCTGATATATAAGGGGGCAATATTGGTCTTTTGTTAGATTACATATTGGCAAATCAGTGTCACCTCTAAATATTATATGTAATTATAGATTGATCAATATTATTGAGTTTTATGCATGAAAAGTCACAAAATCTACCAAAAAAAAAAAAGGTACAAATATAAGTGAATGGCTTTAAACATCAGCCTGCATAAACTATTCCCATTTATCTGGTATTTTTCTATCTACTCCAGAAAACCTTGGTGACATTTGGTGTGACATTTACTGCAAGAAAAAACCTTCTCTGCTCAAAATATCCCAAAATGATGTAACATTAGCTATGTCTGTATGTTATCCATATACAAAAAAACCCCCATCAAAGTGGACCCAGAATTGGGGGCACCTTGAAAACAAATATCAGTTTTGGGTACTTTATAGTTAAGTATCTTAAATCCTTATTCAAAGTGAAATGTAAACTAAACGTTGCAATGTCGTGCCTGGCCCGTTTCTATCTATTGATTGGCGTCCGCTCCAGGTCTATGGAGTTCAAAGTGCGGAGGCAACAGATAGGCCGCATGTCATTTCGATGACCACAGCACGGTGTGATGTGTCCTGCCCTGCCCTGTCCCAGCAGCAGCAACAGCAGCACTACTGCATGCTGGCCTATTGATCCCATTTAGCCCAACCACAGACACGAGGAGCGCTGCAGCAGTTGAAATATTGTCTGTATCATCTGTAGTCTGCAGCCTTTATTTCACTCCCTCGTAAGCGAGAAATGGACTGTGGGTTTTTGGTCTAATGTGCCATGAAAACTACATCATCATCTTTAATTTCTTAATAGATTATTTCACTGAACATTTTCTAAGGGCTATCTGTGGGCCTGCTTGAATACCATTTACATACTAGACACACAATAGTGCCCACAATTGCACCATAATGCATCACATTGCAAACACATTATAATTATTATAATAAATGTACAATATAATACACCGTTCACTGCGTAGTTGATGACATAAAACTTCTGGAATCTTCAGGTTTTGTTGAATTACAGAAGAGATAAGTTGATTTGGCTCCTAACTGCCAGTTGTGCTTGTGTGCTATGGTTTGCATAATACACATATATTAATGTGGACAGTGTATCTATTTGTCGGTTAGTGAGTAGCTCCCTTATTCACAATATACATCGACTTGTAGGACAACAATGTCCATCAACACCAGATTAAGAAATTACAGATTTAAGACTCTTGTTGTTGGCATTTTTAAGTGTCCATTACTTCGTATTTTACAGTGTAACTGCAATACATGCTTGATTAGACTGAAAACAACACATTAAAAGGTTAAGGCTGGCAATGTGTTAGCCCATTGGTTCCTACTGAAGACGTTAACAGCTCACAAATACATAGTTTCAATTTTAAGAAAAGCTCAATCATTTCCTCAAACAGCTGCTCACTGTAGTTTTTAAATCAAACAAACTGGTGGAAAATAGTGCCTTTGTTGGGGACTATTTTCAGCGGTGGATGAATCCACATTTGGTGCTCGAGTGAGTATTTGGGGCAGCAGGACGGTGTATATGAGATTGAGTCAAAATAAACTACAGCGTGTGTGTTCTTGGTAATGAAGGAACATGTCCCCCAGTGCGGGATGTTCAATCACAGGACGAGCACAACTCCTCGACAAGATTCAAGATAAATAACTTTTTTCTTGTTTTTTTGTAGTTTGATGCATCATTGCTATCAGTTAAGACAACATTACTCATCAGCTAATGACACAGGTTTTAAAAAGACCCTCAAAACATGTTTTCTCAATCAGCTTCAAACTACGTGTTGGGGGGTGTTGGTGGGGTTCTACATGAACACACAATTAGCTGTCAAAGCTGGAACACTTTTGTTTATTTCACAAGACTTTCTGTCTTTCTGTGGGTGGGGCTCAATTGGACAAAGGTGATGTCACATACCTCTATGCACCAATCAGGATTAGAGCCCGACCGATACTGTATTTTTGGGGCCAGTGCCGATACCATTATTAGGGAGTAAAAAAAATTCAGATATCGGTATTCTTTATACAGAATATACACATAATTATATACTTGAACTGGAACCAAACTAGTTTGCATTTCATGTTCTATTCTATATTCTATTCTAAATAGCTTAATCTTAATTAATTAATTAATTAATCTTTATATTTAAAAAAACCTCTCTACTAAAATTCTCTACTCTATCAAGCTAGCTATGAGAGTCATGCCACAGCTTTCGTTATGAACCATCATTTTAATGGATTTAACTGCAATCAGAAGCGTATTTTCTTGCTTATCAAAACATTTCATCTTTAGCAATATTTCACTGTCAATGTACAACGATAGCGACCATTAACTCATGGTCCGCTGCTGCCTTCTCGAGATGAACAGCGCCTCGGCTATGAATGATCAGGGGAAACTTTCAACTTTTTTTCCGGTGGACTTTAAAATTGAAATTTTATAAATGTATCGACTGGAATTATTTGGTTTGGAGTCCTGAACAAATCAGTTTGGTGTGAATACATTAACGTTACCATCACACTCCTATTAATGTTATAATGTATATGCAGAATAGGCTAAGATGCTCACGCATTATATTCGACTCAACTGACAAGGTATGCAAATGTTACTTTTGTGTTTTTAATGTTTCTATTCAGAACATGGTGCTTTATGTTGATAATTGTCATTTTTGTGCTGGTTTACAGTTTTAACCATTAGTGAGGTGGCTGTTACATTTCTTGACTCCAGCTGTAGTTTTCATGCATGTTTAAATTTTTGTGCCTGGAGTGCATTCAATTCCTGGACAAACTATGTAATGGCACCATTTCTAAGTTACCCCAAAGAATTATATTATGGAATAATAAGATTTTCATATCGGCACAAATCGGAAAGCATATACGCTGATACGTATATATTTGTGATAGGCCAATTATATCGGCTCGGATCAGGATGTTGTGCTCACCGACGGCTGTTGCAGAAAGTGATATCTGATGAGGCTGATGGGAATGCCATTAGCTTTGCATGCGTGTGGTCGTAAAAGTACTGGACAAATTAAGATGTTGACCTGATAAAGTCACCACCAAAGTTATCACACTCATCCTCTGGGAACCATGACTGTCTATTCAAAATGTCATAGAAATCCATCCTATAGTTGTTCAGATAGCATGAATAAAAACAAAAATGAACACTCAGAGGCGAAGTGAGTTTTGTCATCGCATCCTCAGCTTTTAGACCCATGTTTGCTAAGAGCTAAATTTTCCTTCAATGACCTCCAACTTTCAAGGTTGAAAAAATATATTGAATCAAAATCCAAACACCGAGTTGTATTTGGCATGTGAAATGTGTACATATCCCGTCCGCTGGTGTGTCAGTGGATGCTGTTCAGACAGGCACATTATCTACACACTGTCTACACACTCTGGAGATCCTGGCAGGCCTTTATCTGCTGCCACGGCGCTAAACAACAGAAGTGTTTTTGCTGCTGTTTGCACTAAGAGAACAGGCAAAGATAGGCATCTGCTGCTGACTACAAATGCGGGTAGAGGTGGAGAAATCTAATCTGCCATGAGTGGGTGGGGGTATCTTTTGTGTTTGTGGAGGGGGTTGGGGGTGGGGAGGGTGCTTTACCACCACTCCGCTCCCATTGGGAGCATCGTCTTCCCGCTGTTAGATGAAATGGATAGCTGTGATTACGGCTGGCTGGAGGCTACCCCCTTGCCTACTCAGCCCACATCCACCCAGACTGTACATTGTGCTCAGACTCCTCACCTTCCTGCACCTTCTGGGCTGGACTGACAGCTTGGATCCAAGGGGTGGAGGGGGACCAGAAGGTGTTTTGGAACACTGAGACTGAAAAGGTTGGTAGATGGCAGAGGAGTGAGTAGTATAGAAGAACTGAGTCTACATGTTTTGTGCATTCATTTATACTGGACATTCCCCCCAAGTTTGTTGTTTGCTTTCAGTGGAATTTCCTCGTGTGTAATGTCTCGGCTCGTCTTGCTGCCTACAGCTGGAAACGGGGTGCAACCATGTTGAATCTTACGTCCGTTGTCCGGTTCTCGCGACACTCACGCTCCTCTTTCATTTTGAAAGAGCAACGTCCAAAGGGGAAATTCCAACACTCGACCAACCAATTGTGTAACTTCGTCACTTAGTCAGGGGGAGACTTCGTTTTCCAGCCAAAAAGACGGGGGGTATCAGAAGATCCAAATGTAGCTTCCAAAATCTGGAAAGACATTCTTGAACTGTTTGTTCTGTTGGTGCTGATACACTTGAGCTCCAACATATGCAGTAATTCAAGAATAATCCATCACTTTGGACCCCACAGTAAGGACCCATGTCTTTGACAATGAAATATGACTGCAGAGTTGTTTCCCAATGAGGCGTGAATGTCATGACTTTTCTGTTTCAGGGAGGTGTGAAGCCATACTGCTGCTAGCCAATAACAAGCCTTCGGTCTGCCTATGTGTCCTTACGGTCAAATGAGCACATTAGGCAGTGCAAACAACACAGCCAACATGACTGTTCCTTTAGAAAGGTTCTTTGTAGCACCGTGCTCAAATGACGTGTGCTCCTTGACTGATTCAGAATTCAGGATTCATTTAATATGCATACAATGTGGAATGTCAATTCCAAAGCAATATTGAAATAACTGTTTAATAACCACTCTGGGTTGTTTATTTTGGTTTGACAAGTTTTTCAACTCTAAACATATCCACCATCCTGACCAAAGGACCCCCTGTAGAACTATTTGGTCTCTCACCCAGAAACCATTTTCATCCTTACAGCATCACTGAGTTTCACATACAGATAACTATTACTTCCATTGCATGCTCTGATGCTCTGACGCATGCAGTTGCGTTAAAACGATGCGAGTAAACATGACAGCTCTGCACGGGCAAATTGGCCTTTCAGCCTTGTACAAAATGGAAGAAAAATAGCAGACGGGTAAAAAACTAAATGAGGAGAAACACTGAGAACATGGGAATGATGACAGGTAAAATGACATAATCTTAAAAGTTGAAATGATGTCGATTTTTCAATTGATGAACATGCAGGAAAGGAGAAGGGGGGGGGGGGGGGGGTCACGAGACGAGAGGAGGAGAAAGATGGAGGGTAGAGGAAGAGAGGATGAGAGGAGGGAAGTGGGCAGACGGGCGGGCTTTAGGGAGCTGACCTCAGAATAAAGAGGAGCCGGGGTCTTCCCTCCAGGGTCTGGTAGTGATACGATACCTCTAATTAGACTGCAGACAGAGCGCTTTGGGCTGTCTGATCAACTTCCACAGTCAGGACTTTTACACTATAGGCTCGTGACAACACACGTAATGGCTTTTTATGATGATCTCTGAGAACATCATATCACACACACTGATTATATAGGCTTAGTTTTGATCAGGACTATACTGGCTGTCTATGAGAAACTGGATTCTACATGAATACGCAATGATGGAAGGTATTGTTATGTAATGATTAACTTTAACCTGCCGAGCTTCAAGTCCAGCTGTCCTCGTATTAGAAGACCCGAGACAATTACAGATGCATATATACAAAATATATCAACAGTAGAGCTCCCAACAAAGTGTCATCAGAGCAGTGCTGTGACGGAAAGGAAGCGGGAATGGTCTGACTGGAAGTCAAAGAGGTGCTGCACACTTAAATGTGTTTTTTGAGCCATCTACTGTTTTAAATCAGCCAATGCTGACAGAGTCGACCAGTTGGGACTGATCTGTCATGAAATGTATCCAAAAAAAAAGGATGGTAATGCCCTCTAATCAGTGTTAGTGTCCCCCATAGTATATAAAGATGGACAGCACGTCTCCACTTCCAAAGCCAAAACATCCCAGATACGGCCGCTGCCATCATTGGGACGTCATCCCCAGCTCCCCCCGTCCACATGTGGTGAGTGTCCTTGAGCAAGATACTGCTCCCGAGGTTGCTCCCGATGGAGGCCAGCACCTTGCATGGCAGCTCCACCGCCATCGGTGTGTGAATGTGTGTGTGTGTGAATGGGTGAAAAGCGCTATATAAGTGAAGACCATTTACCATTTAATAAACTGGGCTGAACCTGTCGTCTCAATTCAAGTGAGTCAACATGTTACAGATGGAAATCTAGCAAATTTGTTGTATAACTACTAATGCAGTCACTACAGTATGCATATGCTAATCGTCATGTCATTTTATATGACGATATTAATATGTATTGTGATATAGAAAATTCCATTAAAAAATATCTCTTTTTGGCTTATCCAACGAATACTGACAAATCAAGGTCACATCGATGCCAAAATCAATTACCATTGACATTTAAAGTCCTGTTCATTGACTCACTGCACTGCCCACATTGACCTAATAAAGCCAGCGATATTATATGTTGACACACTTATACTGTCTTTATGTATATACAGTATTGTCTTATTGTCCAACTCTGGTGTACTAATGCTTTGATTGACTGGACATTGATCAGTGTTAAAATTCAGAATAACTGATGCCAAACTAATTGAAGAAACTAGATAAATGTTACTCAAATAAAACTCAAAAGCGGACATGTTTGGTCCATCATGCTGCCCAGTCTCCACACAGATATCCGAGTTGTGAAGGCTGCGAAGTGCTACATTTGGGCAAAAGGTGGCCGCATTTCTCTGCTCCATTTAGAGGATTCTTTGAAATGAGACTAGGACCAAAGTGTACCACAGCACAAGTATCAAAAGTTGGCACTGAATGCGCATTCAGTTTGTTTACTTTTTCTTTGAATTTTGACTGATCTAAATCCAACTTTTCCAACCTGAGACTATATTTTATTTTATTTATTTTTTTATTTTTGTATTTAACTCTGATGCACTGAACAGTTTGGCCTGAGTTAATAAGAAAGAAAAGGTATTGCTTTGGTATCTGTGCCAATCAGGACCACATTTTCAAACAACACCCAGCCCTCTATGATACAGCCCTTGCTGACTTACATATTCAGTCAAGAAATTCAGACTTCTGAAAATCCAGCCCTTGTATCTAGGCCTGCACAGACATCAGCTGCTGCTGCTGTGGCTGCAGTGGGAGTGTGCTGGAATCCAGATGCAGGAGTCCAGATGCAGTCAGTCAGGGAGCAACGTTGGACTCTAGCGCCCAGCAAGCAGTGGGCTTTGGAAGGGATTACCTTTTGGATGTGAAGTTGGAAATGTCCACATAGTAAGACTACGATGAATCGGAATCATTAACAAATGAATGACATTAAATCGATGATATATAACAAACCATCTATCTAACCGCAAGAGTAACAACAGATTTAAAAATGAAAAGCCAGTGTTGAACATAGCTGATGAAAGTACTAAAGTAAAAAATAAAAAGCATACAGTAAGAAGAAGTTAATGATAGTACAGCAAACATCAAAGCATGCCCCTCTCTCTCCCCCCCATCCCCTCTTTCAAAAGCCTGGTCAGCTCCACATTTGGCGCGGCAGGGATTTTCCATTGAACAGCTCGCCATCATGCCTCTCGCTTTGCTTTGTTGGACGTTAGTCCGTTATGGTGTATGTCGAGAGCTCTGAGGCATTCGTTAGCTACCTGGAAGGGGGGGGGGGTCAGGTATATGGGTGGCACATACTGATACACACACGCGCATCCACGCAAATTCACATTGTTTTATGGTTTTCGCTATGTGAGCTTGGGTAGTGAGGTTTTGTTTCCATTTTTAGTTTCTTTTAGGAAGTTAGTAGATCTTACTTTAAGGTTATATTTGTTTGTTAGATTTGAACAGCACCCACAGGCACTTTTATCCTTTGTAACTTGCCTAAATGAATTATTTTATTTTATTTTTATTTTACCAAATACATCTGGTTTTATGTCACTAGCGAGCTGGAACGTCCAATAAAGCAGCAGATTTGACTCCTATACTTCCCAAATGTAAAATTTTAAACGTAATTTCCTCTGTTGTAAAGGTCAGTCAGCAGTGATAAGTCAGGTGCAGCGGATATGTACATAAATTTACCTTATCTCCTACCATACTGATGTACAGTACGGTATCTGAACAGGGACGCCTTGAAATACATGCAATTTTCAGCTTCTGCTCCATTTTACCGGCACGATGAGTGCAGTCCTAGTGAATAATGACCAACGCAATTGGACGATTTAGTACATGAAAATCCACAAATCCTTAGTAAATATCCCCTTTGAGTTTCAATGGGCAGCGCCAGGATGTGTTTCAAGGTTCAGTTCACAATGAGAAGCGTCCCTTTGCTTCTCTAGTCTTTGGGTCCGTGCCAATTCCCTTTATTGCATTCACACTCACTTGTGTCTTTTCCTTGCGTCTTAGTCCCTCTCACTAAAGATGCGAGGAGAGAGGACTTGAGGAGACACGTCCTATTGTGCATGTTTTTTTGTTTTTTTTATTGTTTTCATTTTTTTTTCATATTTTACTGTCAATTTTATATTTTATATTTATGCTTCTTGACTTGCGGCACCTGCTTTCATCTTTCTTTATATTTTCTACTTGCTATGTTTATTGTTATGCACCATTGTACCAAGGCAAACATCCACCAAAAACATGCATTATTCTGTGTTTATACTGTGAACGGGTGAAAGTCCGAGTTGAAGAGGAGTCGAACTACAGTGGACTGCTCAGACACCGAATGCACATGATCCGCTCTACAGAAAATGAATGCGACGTCATGGAGGAAAACGGGTTTTATAACTGTGAAGCTAAAGACGTTCAAGGGTCCAATTGCTGGAACACTGGAAACCTATCGTATGTTTAATATAGAGTAAAAGCTCAGTCAGCAATGACGGATCAGTCTAGCGGTGGCTCAACTTGAGCTGAAACTCAACTCACAGAGATTTGAAGCTTGGTGCTCTATTACAGTCAACATCATGTTGTGATAACGATTAAATGGAAATGAATCCGCAACAATTTAAATTACTGATTAATATTTATACGCATTTATTAAGAAAATGGCCCATTTCTTTCTTCTTCTAATTTTTATATCATAAAAATGGAACATGGGCTTACGTCACCTTGCTTGCTTGGTCCTTTTTCCATCACTGTATTACATTCTATAGACTAAACAAACAATCGAACATTTCAACACATGATTAACAGATAATTGATAACGATACACAGAATGGAAATAGAACAGAAATCATTGCTGTTTAAACTAATCACATCCTGTTGTTTTAGTTACCAGGAGCTCATAAGAGAGAGGATATTGCAACACGAGTGTCCTTAAACTGAGACAGTACCAGCCTCAGTGTCTTCCAGCTGAAGCAAGGGAACACTGATGCAGCTAAACCTTGATTTCATGCATGAGCTAAATTTACACTGCGCCCGGTCTATAAATAGCAGCGGGCCGTTGTCTGGCGAGGCTTCCTGCAGCACAGCGTGCTTAGCAACTAGGCCCACATCCATCACTCTCTTCTTCAGACACATCCCCAGCCACAGAGAGATGCTACCACTGCCCTCCATCCCCTTTGATGAGCTTTTTTTTATCTATTTTTTTTTGTTTTGTTTTGTTACTCAACAGCTCTGCTCAGATTTCTGTGCCAGCCTTTTTAAGCTGCTGTTCCAAAGCTGAAAGGACATGTTCCAACAGCCTTAATTAGTGCCACAGAAACTCCCCCAAAAAACCTTTACTGTTGTCTGCTGTGGTGCTGCTGCAGCATGAGGGCGGCTATAGAAGCCTCATACACCATCTAGTGGCCAGAGAGGGCAATGCTACAACACAGTGTGCAACACTTCACTGTGTCAAATTCCACACCACACGTTCTTTGTAAGCACATTTTCCCTATGTAGTGTGAATACATATATACATATACTGTATATTGCATAATTTCCTGGGAGCACAACATAATGAATTAATCTCTTTATTTTGTGTGGAATGACAAAATAGAATATACTGACATTGGTTTACACACTGTATACAATTAGCATGTAGCATGGAACTTGGGAACTTTGATGGGTTGCCTCTTCAACAGCAGCTCCCGACCTTTGACCCACTGCACAGCTAATATAACACTCCTGCATGATCTTTTTTTTTTTTTTTTTTTTAAATACACTATTAAAAGGTATTACAATAACACACAATATGTTAACAATGTATGAGTGACTTTCACTCTTTTATTTAATTTAATTTAGAAAAAAACCTCAGTCTACTACATCCAACTAAACAAATATCGCAAAAGTACAAGGTTATCCACTCATGACCAATCAGGGCTGGGGGTGCCATAATGACATTACCTATGGGGTGGTTTAAAAAAGTTTTTGCCATAGAATATTGAACTGTCAGTTACCAAAAGTGTGTCACCTGCTACACACTCGTCGAGTAAAACTGACCAAATAAGGTTAAGGTTCAGTTTCTATTTAGTTTCACTTTTTGCCTACCTTCCTCTCTTCTCTCTCCTATTTATTGAAGCTTTTCTTTGTATTTTGGGAGGAGCGAGACAGAGACCATGGATGATTTGTGAACCAGTCATGTGCTACCCTGTGTAAATAACTGCCCTTGCAGCGTGCATACTGATGGGGTATGAAAGGGGAAATAGTTTCTGGCAAATCATCATATAATAATAATAATAATTCCTTTCTTAACTTCTTTAGTACTTGTTCGATCAAATATGTCCTGTATTCAGTTTTGCCAATTTTAGACCATTTCATTTTAGCAAAGTTCTTGTAAGGCCACTTGTGTTTACACATTTTTTTTTGGCATCTTTTGTTGTATGAAAAAAAGTTTTACCGAAAAACAAGTTTACATTCCTTAAAGTAAGGCATCAAAAAAGAAATGTGTTTCTGTGCTGGTGCTAAACCTCGGGTCTAAGGTCATACTGCTACAGATTATTTCCATGATCTTTGGCTTTGGTTTCTTGGTCGGGGTTTACTCTGACTACTGTGGGACACTTGTCTAACCTTTCTAATCAACACAAACCATTTAAATTCGTAGCTCTGACAAATAAGCCTTTATTACTTAATTGGAGGGACACGGCAAAATGTTGGTAACTCGTTGGCTAATCCTACTAACAGAACGCTCAGCAAGGTGACATTTAAACGTGGACTCGCTATGGGTGTGATTTTAACGGTACTACTACTCTTACCGATGCTGCGATCGATCCAGAGTGAGCGCTGTCCATGGGTGATTATGCCGCAAGTGTTGGTTGTTTCGTCAACACCCAACAACCAAAGGCTTTATACTACATCAGTTGACATTTAGAAGTCAAGTGACGTAGTATAAAGCCTACGTCACTTGACTTCTAAACGTCAAATGACGTAGTATAAAGCCTTTGGTTGTTTTCTAAGACATGGTTAATGTTGTGAAACGGTCGCAGTTCAGTCGGGTTCCACCCCATTCCCCCCGTTGGGGATTGGTTCCTCGCGCACTAAGAGAAGACCCTTTAAGTTCAAGGGGTAGAAGCAACCTGCCAGGTTGCCGAGGAGCTTGTCTTTGCTCTGGGTCTGGATCTTTTTAGGGCTGCACGATTATGGCCAAAATGATAATCACGATTATTTTCATCAATATTGAGATCACTTCACTTTCACTTCCATGTTGTGCTAAATTCCTGCCAATGTACAAAGCTTTGCATCAGAATAAGACTGGACCTTATTCTCAGTGCATCTCCTGGAAGCAAATTATAAATAATATTGTACCAAAACCTTTTACAGTGACAAGCTAAACAGCGTCGCTGTTATGGATGTCTGAGTTGATGCTGGACAAGGACCGGGATTCAGTGAAGTGACGTTAGCGACGTTATATTCACGCTTTCATCGCACTGCAGTGTGTGGTGTTTTGCACTCTTTACATACGATTTGTTCTTGCTTACACTTCCAAACAATGGATGGTGATCTGTTTCAAGGGACTAGCTCATCGCTTTCTGCTCCACACACTTCGTTTTCGTCTTGCCCTTCTGCTCTCTATTGTATTTTACTCTTTTATTCTAGACTGCAGCCGCAACCTCCAGCGGATGTTTCTTTGAGCGGAGCACGCATTTTATACGTCAATAACGCAGTCGATCATGTTCATTTATTTTGTGGGAAGCCAAAATCGTGATCAAGATTAATATTTCGATTAATTGTGCAGCCTTAGATTTTTTGCAGATTACCCTTTGCTACTCGAGGCACCATGAGGCATCTGACCTCCCGACATAAGGAGGTCAGCCAGTGGCAGGCCCAGGTGTCTCAGACTATTGGACAGGCGGACCGCAATATCATTGCCCTAGAACAAGTGAAAAGCACTGCTGAGAGCTTTCTTGAGGAGGAACTTTTGTATGGCCAGCTAATGAGAGTGTGCGGAGGTTAAAGACAATCTGAGCACAGCTGTCACAAGACCCCTGTACCCTGTACCCTGAAGAAGGAGATACGTTTGACCAATGAGATCACATAACTGCTCCAGAGCCAGATCTGCATCTTACTGGACAAACTGAGCTCTCTGAAAGAGATCCACACTCAGCTGCTAACAGACTATTGGGACTGGTGGGGCCATCAATCTCACCAACAAAAGGTATAACTCATGACAACTCCCCCAGCTTCCAGCTCCTAGTTTGTGAATATAAGCCCAGCTATGTGAGCACGGGAGTCCTGTGGCAAGGACATAAAGCTGACTGCTGATAACCTGGATAAAAAAATCTTCTTCCTTCAGGGGAAGAATGCCCAAGAGCGTCAGCACCGGAACCCTAATCTTGCATAGCCAGAGCTATTACCACACTTAACATAATGCAATTTCACATAAACATTACAAGTAATAAGAAGTGTCTATCTGTCCCCCTAAAACAGTCAACACAATTGCAAGGCTATAGGCAAGCATAAGTCATAATGAGGTGAGGGAGGAACTGATCTCAATCTAAATAACTTCCAGCAAGTCTTACCTTTCTTAGCAGGTGGGGGAACATGTGGAGGTTCCTCGAACTTCAGAGTTTGTACCAGGGCCTCTGGAGTTATTTTAGTGCCAGCAAAGATCCCAGTGGGGAAGGAGCTCTCTGCCAGAGCCTGTGAGGTTTTAGAATATAAGCAAATAAGTACAAGTCCATCAAAGCAATCTCCCACCAGCAATCTTTCACGCTCAAACTAGTTATTTCAGTTACATTCTACATTCTGATTTTTAGATCTGATTCACTACGTTCCCTAAAAGGGAATGAGGCTCTCATTTTTACTGAGTTAAATAACCGCTACTTCTCCTGAAATAACCGTGGCCATTCATAAAATGTCTGAACGTGTTTTACTAGATGTATATTTGTGTTGGCCGGTACGACACTATCGTTGACGTACATTCAATACCATATGTCACCGTTATCCATTGCAACCGTTCTCATAACAGACCTGTTTGACATTTTTCGAGGCGTCGTTCTTGTTGTTTTCCAGAAGTGGAGGACTTATTGTGTGCGGTCCCGAGGCAGGAGGCTTCTCTAAACTGTGAGACAGCACAAAGCCGGGGGGCTGCGTGAGGCTGCCCGGCCTGTCTAGCTTGACTGCCTCCTGATGAATCTTCTGACGGACATGTTTTATCTTCCCAACCATGTTGATGTGGCCAGGCGAACTTTATAATGAACTAAATCTAAGGTGTTCCACACAAACAGGCGTATTGCTGCTCCCCGATGTCGACAGCGTGTTGCGTTGTCAAGACGGCTCTACTGCCACCGGAAGTTGATCTGTTTTGCCTTCAAATTTAAGCTAAATGACACATTTCTCTTATTTGCCCCTTTTGGCTAATTTTTTGACTTTAGCAACCGTCGTGATTTTCATATAAGCAGTCACGAGAGAAGTCACCCCTCTTTGTTGTTTAGTGTCATCCTCTACTGACTCTTTTTAGGTCCGACGTGTATGGCATCTTATGCAGGTTACATGGCTAATATTAGCTAGCTAGCAGAGAAATATGAAATTAGGCGGAAAGGTGCTTCGCAATTTACTTTAAGCATTTACTGTCCCATTCATGTGCTTAACAAAGTTTCAGTTTGGAACTTTGTATTTCCTAAATACCTGTGTAGAAGACATTCATAGCCTAATAAAGGTTTTAGTCTGAAAGTAAATACCAGAAGTACGCGTTTCTACTCGGATAACTTGACATTGTTGACATGACAAGCGTGACTGGTGTCCCGGGTTAGTGGGTCGGTGGAAAACAGAGCAGGAAGACAGTTCCGCATGCTATTAGTCCAACTAATTCGCTTTATTTTGCTATTGCTTTTAAAAAGTTTAATAACATGGTCAAATCAGTGTCGGACATTAAGCTGCATAAGATAGGCATGTCTGAAAAAAGTCTGTGATGCACCTGAATTTCCTCAAAATATACATTTATTTAAGTGATATGGTTCGAAAACAATGTTGAAACAGATTTCTGTGCTTTTCCACCCAAGTTGGCATAAAGAGTATGAAGCAAATACATGAGGAGAACGAGGTGACTGAAGCTCTACACAAGGGTCGCACAAGAACATCAACCCAATATTTGTGCTGTGTCAATCAATGTAATAGCCAGGACTGCAACCCCTGAGTGAACAGTATTTAGCATTTGTTTTGGTACACGATGGTGTGTTGTAAAATCGTTATCCTCAATGGATCCAGGCTTGTACTGTACAGCCACCCATATATGTCACACAAGGTTAAATACACATTTGAGATTCAAATTTAAAAAATGTGCTATGAACCTGAAATACAAAGAGTTTAGTTTAAAGACATTTGAGAGGTTATAAACTGAGCGTGGAATGGTCAGATATTTGGTTAGTTAATGCATGCCTGCAAATGTTGAGACCGAAGGGCATGATTACACTGCATGCTAGTGTAATAAGTGATAGCACATTGTTCCCGTCCCATTAGACTGTATATTTGCACTGACACTTGTAAGTAGTATTTTCCCTGTGTAGTGTTGCATGCAACAGGATAATAGTACTTCATCTTGCCCTGGAGCGCATTAACTCTTCCTAGCCTTCTGGTCATGTAAGCATATATTAAAGTAACAACTTAGCTCAGTATAAAGGGCAGTAAGCGCGACGATAATGAAGGATAGAATAGTTGCATCGGTAAGTGAAAATCATATTTATTTGCAGGTAGATGTGGCAAATGAATATGAGGCCTTCTACAATAAAAAACAAGCAAATACTTATTTAAACACCACTATGTGCTATACTGTACAGTACATAAGAATGTTACGGTGTATACAAAAATAGACATATCAAAACACATTTACACAATTGGGTAATATGTACATACCACAAAAATAACATCAGATGACACAAGACTACTCAAGAGTACTAAATTCTGATTTCAGCCTGTTAATCTGTAGCTTGATATTAATAAGATTATCATGTTATTCAAGCAAATCAAGCTAAACAACAAATCACTTTTGCCTTTTATAAAAGAACGACATGCAGAAGAATCTGGTGTTAATGGGAAGAGCAGGAAAGCAGCCACAGGTCAAATCTCTCGAACTCTGATCTGACTGGGAACATTGGGAGGTGTCATAATGCCCTTGACCATCGACCTTCAGTTGCTCCACTGCACCTGCTCAAAGCTGTGGTTGTGATGGGAAGTGTAAATGTAAGACAGTGAGAGTGAAGAAGTGTCGTCGAAATGAATCACACCTTCCCTGAATGAGTACAAAAGAGTACAAAGTAATCCATAATGATGTCAGGGTGTTTCACATTTTCGGAATGTATCAGAATTTTAATAGCGTATACCTACCTTTGTATTTTATCAATTTGATTGATTTGGTATGACAAAGATTATCATATAAAAATAATATGTATATATCTATATAATACAGCCTGACCAATTCAGCAGCATGGCTGATATTATCAGCTGATTTTCGCTTATCAGATATATTAGTATCAGCGTATAAGTATGTTGTAAATGTTAAAATGTCCCGCTCAACACATAGTCATAATGCTTTAATAACCAAAGTCAAGGGTTAAAAATGTTCATGTTTATATTTATATGTTAAAAAAATCCATACTGGTCTGGTTCTTCTATAAAAGTATACAGCTACATGTATATTGAGTAAGCTGTGATAAAGCTAGCAGTCAAGCTGAAACGACAATTTGATTAATTGATTAGTCCGTCGAAGAAAAAATAATCAAGTATTTATATCTTTTCAATAATTTTCTCTGGTTCCAGTTGCATATTTGTGAGGATTTGCTGCTTTTCCTTCTCTCATGGGATAGCTCATTGAATAGCTTTGGGTCTCGGACTGTTGGCTGGACAGAACAAGACATTTGAAGACGTCACCTTGGGCTTTTGGAAATAGTGATGTGAATTTTCTGACATTTTGTAGGCCAAACGATAAATCCATTCATTAAGAAAAATAACAAATGTATCGATAATAATAATAATAATGGTCAGTTGCAGCTCTTGTCAGCAGTCAGGAAAAGGCTACACAGCACTCATGCCACATGACTATCATACTGTTGGAGAAGGTTGAATTGGTTAAATCTGTGCTTGTTTGTTTCCTAATGAAACAAGTCAGAATCAGAAATTGTTGAACTGTATTTGAAATGCTTTCTATCAGTGTCTTACTGATTGTGCCATCTGTGTGGCTGGATTAGAATTAGAATAGAATTGCTTGTTTTGCATGGTGACCAAAGGGAAAGCTGGGGATTGCTGCGGTCGGACCGTTGTCTATGAAGTGCTGTTCATTGACGGAAAACACTAACAGAATATATACATCCTGATCTAAACATATTGGTGGCACATTCTTCTCCACAACACAATATTTAAGTGGAAACTAATATTTGTGCTACAGACACAGTACACCAAACATGAGCAACAAAGTTCAAGTCAATCACAGGAACAAGTTACACTCACTATAGTGAACAAAACAAAAAGCATGCATATCTAATATACAACTGCTGCCTAACAACCACTAAACATTTGGCGTAGTACTTTTTTCACATCAAATAAGAATAATATTAAATACTATTTTAGGAACTATATGTATTTTCTATGGGAAGGAAGGATTCTACTCTCATCACTAAATAGAATGTGCTGAGCATGGTCTTTCTAATATCTCTGGTGTATTAGGAAGAAGGAGGAGATTTATTCCAGTTCTGTGATCCTGATGTGTACGAATAAGGAGGAGGGAGGAATACTGGTTCCATCTTTGGACAAAAGGTGAATGTGACGATAACCTGAGAACACAAAGCAAAACCAGCAGGATGAGGAGAACACGGCCTTTTGACTTATTTATACAAGCTTAACGGAATCTGGCATATTTGTGTAAGACTACTGAGATACAGTGTGCACAAAGTCAAACTTACAGACCTGGAGCTAAGTTCAAACTTAGCCTAGTTCTAACGTCAGCGTTTATAAAGTGGAGTTTTATCATTGGGAAATGATAAAATCTTCGTTCGTTCTGATGTTGAGATCAGTTGTCACTAAATATTTCCACCCGCAAACTGCTTGGTGTAAGTCCGGGCCGACAATTTTTCAATTTAGTTAAGACTGAGATTCAGTATCGGTGAAGTCGGTGCATTTATAGGCCCCCTGTGACATCACCCACTGCAGGGGCCAAGGCTCATCACTCCTCAACACCCACGAATTTTGTTCAAAAGGTTCAGCAGCCAAATTCACATTTTTTAAAGTACAGTATGTAAAGAGGAAGAGCCAATTTAATAATCACATTCAACGATGAATAAGTTTGGTTGATCAGCATACTTGCCAACCTCCAGCCATCAGGTTAGACCAAACTTAACCAGGGTATCTGGGGATCTCAATTTCTCCATGTATGCCGAAATACAGTAAATAAAACAAATACCTACATTTAATAAAGATATATCTCTTAGCCTCTAAAACATTCAGAACTTATGCTAACTTATGATACTGCAGTGACTTCCTGTTTGCATAGTTGACCGCTCTTGATTGGACAGCGCTACAGATGTTTCCTAGCAAACACATTCACACATTCTCAACGTCTTTCCTAGCTGAGGCACTTCAAGTTTTGATGGTGCAACCTGATTTAGTAAGTCACTAGTTTGAAACTAGTTAGTAGTCACTGAGAACTTGGGAAGGACTTTACGTTTAAACTGATGCTACCCAACCCTGGTGCAGACTTCTTCAGGGGCTTCATAGCACAGCACATGTGCAACAGGTCATTTTAATTGGTAACACAGCGACCACTTGAGAGAATGTTCCAGGAGCAGCGTGGTCTGGTTTTTTAGGTTTGAGAGCATGATACTATGAAAACCGTGGAATCTTAAGAGGACTGGAGGGACTATGGGTGTAATTATTTTTCTGTTCGTTTTCTCAACTTAACAAGCCAAAGCATGAAAGTTCATTCTTGACCGTGGAAATAGTAGTTGACCTTGATTTAACATTTATTTTCTATTACATTGGTTCGTTTTGTGAAATGAACAACAAAACTTGTTGTGTTGAGGTCATAACAGAATTGCTTTGTGATCAAGATATTGTTTTGTGATCAAGAGAAAACAAAACTTAAAAATTACTTACTCCCAATTCCTCTATATGCTAACCTATCAGACATTTGCACTGCATCCTAGACTTTGGGGGCCATTCTTTACTGATGAACTGATATCTCTGCCTCTTTGATAAAATATTTCTCGATCTTAGGTTGGCAAAATAGTGAGTTTAGTATATTTAAGGAAATGTTAAGTTCTTACATTAACTATTTATTTGCAAGTTAAGGTACTATATAGCAAGACATCATTTGCTGGAAGAAGTTATAAGATGTAACGTAACAGTTTTTTCAACCTTACCTTGCTGCATGCAGCTGAGAGGGAGTGTATACTGCCCCACAAAGTCATTTTTAGATGTCTTGTCATAGTCTTCCACGACAAAGCGCACCATGGCCAGCTCAGGGGTGTGGATGGTGAAGCGCAGGGTGTCATACCACACAGGGTTGAACCCTGCAGGAAGGACAAACGGTTCAATGTTGGCACTCACGCTGCTCAGAGACAAGTCTTGATTCTGCGTGAAGCCAAACCAAATCTGACATATAAAGCTACTCATCCTGTCCATTCATCCATACATTCATTGTCTCCCTTATTTACCATTGTTTTCAATGTATCTGGTCTCCTGCTTTGCCTGGTCCACAGGAACACCATGGATCTCCACTCTGACCAGAGGATCTACTATAGAATCCTCTTTGATGTTGACTTTGGGCAGCTGCTGACCACTGATCACCTTAAACACATAAATACAGCGTCCTCAATAAAACAATGACTGAAAAAGATAATAAACTGAAGGGATACATTTTTTTTTATCTTTCTTTGCGCTTGGTACCTGTATCGTGAGGATGACAGGTTGGTAGCCATGCAGTGTATGGGGCGTCTCAGGGTCAAATCTTTTCTCGGCCTCGCTCATTAAACTGGGCTTTAGGACGTAGCCACAGCTGCCATTCTGATTAAACAGTCCGTCGTTCAGGTCCATCCCCTCCCCAGCAGTCTGGAAATTCAACGCAACTGAATGAAAAAGGAAAAGAAACATGATTTACTTTTGCTTTTTTTTTTGACTCATGTTATTCTTGCCAATATATTGACATTCACAACACACTGTATTCAGGCACTTTGAGAGAATGAAATGTTATTAAAGCTGCGCAGGGCAACTTTGCACAAACTATGACTTTCCTGCTGTTGTTTGATGTTGCATACCAAACAACACAACACACAAGATCTACATTAAATTAATTTTGCAGAATATTAATTGGTGAAGAATACTAAACTGGTTATTTTTCAACAATGATAGTACATGATAGGATACAATAGGGTACTCAAGTATGGAGAATGTAGCTATGTAATACTGAGCCACTGGTTGCTTTGGCAATGTTGTCTGACCCCCTCCCAACATTAGTTTCTGGCTATGCTTGGTGTTGCCTTAGTGGGAACGGTAGAGTGTAAAAGCAGCACCACGGACAGCGCTGCATGCAGCACAAGGCAATGCAATTCTAGTCTATAACAAAGCTGTGTCTGAAGTCACTCCCCTTTCACTCCCTCAACAATAAACAGTAGTTTACTCTATAGTGAACAGTAAAAAAAAGGTTTTGGACACTTCGAACACTTCATCATCATTTTGCGTCATCACCACTAACAAGTGTAGTTTTGCATAACTTTAATTGTCGCATCTGAGTTGTGGGATTGTTAGCAAAAAGTAGTGGGCACTGCTTTTTTTTTTTTCAAAACACGTCAACATCTGTCAAATCAGGGTTATTATCATTTACCATTGCTTTGAGTTTCTGCGTTGTTGAGAGGTATATATTTTATTTTATTTTAGGACAATTGTGCTGCAACTCTGTGCATCATCCACAGAAAGGCTCCCCTACCACTTTTGCTGCTACTTCAGCATCAAAACTCACATGAGTGCCACAAAGAGAATGGGAATCCCATTTGATGTTATCTGGCTTTAGATTTGAAGAGGGGGCACACTAACATTAACAATGAGCTAACGGTCATTTTGGGAGATGCAGTTGCAAACTGTAGCCTGATGCAGCGTTAATAGTGAAAACAATATGAGAGAAATGCAAATGATTACAGAAAGAAGGTCTAAACGCCTGCTTAAGTCTGTCTTTCAGTTGCAATCACCGATTTGGCACCCAGCATTCCACATTTCCTGAGGATTGAAATTGGAGGAGTCAGTTCGAAAGCCACTGGGATAAACCCTGGTCAACTGCCGTGAGTTGTGGTGAACAAACTCGGCCCCTGAAATGGAGATAATATGAGAAATGTAGTTAAGGTCGACTGAAGCCCCTGAGAGTTATTGTGTGAAAGTTAATAATTTTCATACAGAACATTTCTCCAAATGTATTCATTTTCATAAGTATTCATTTAATGTATTACAAAAATCCTACAGAAAAATCCTAGAATCAAAATCCCACACTATAAATATCAAAAACTCATCATATATTAATCAAACCTTAGTATTTACAGTGTCTATCATAAGCCATACATTTGAATGTCTATCAAAATGAGAGGAATGATGAGACTGGACTCACCAGCCTCTCGCAGGTGTTTGCGTGCCTTGGACTCTGTGAAAGAGGCTACCTCATAGAACTTGGAGTGGATGCGGGAGTGTTTGAAGCTACTGAAGTGGACGCTTTTGCAATAA
This sequence comes from Enoplosus armatus, assembly GCF_043641665.1. Classification (NCBI taxonomy): domain Eukaryota; kingdom Metazoa; phylum Chordata; class Actinopteri; order Centrarchiformes; family Enoplosidae; genus Enoplosus; species Enoplosus armatus. The sequence goes on from NC_092203.1 coordinate 377,749, forward strand.
ACGACACAGTCTGACAGCTCCTTGGACAGACGCTGCTTTGACTTCTATGGAAATAAGAAGACAAAAGACAAAAAAAGGCAAGACACTGATCAATGCGTAGGTTGATAAATTAAATGAATAATAGATTTTGACATAATGCCTATTGGCATATAGTTAGCATTAATGGTCACAGGCCATAGGAATTGTGACAGGAGCAAAGTAAATAGTCAGCTATAGAGTTATAGAGCTGCAAATTCCACGTAAGGAGAAGGTCGAGGTGGATGGATGGTCAAAAAACATGGGACTGTAACACGGGAGACTGCTGTTCTTCTCCCATTTCCAACCATGAGTCAACATTGTTCTTTTAACCATGATCTCGATCGTCCCCTAACCTACAGCAAGCCAAGTGGTTATTATTGCAGGTGCCATAACCTTAAGCCATAGCCATAACGTAGTAAACCTAACCAAGCTAAATCTTAACTATAGTGCTGTCACATCATAAAAAGGTTTTGGAAGGCGCAGACAAATTATGTCCTCCTGCTGATAGGGCCGTTTGACAAGAAAACGCTTCTTGCGTGGACCAACAACACATGCTGTTGTTTCATTTGGAGAACTTGTTGGTCAAGGCCACAGCTAGCTTAGAGACCAGTGGTGTTTGTCACATTAGACAGCTGCCTACAATGTATAATGTTATGGCACAGGCTACTAGTTTTACATGGTACCTGCCAGTCAAAAGTGGCATCTGTCAGGGAAACACAAGTGTGGCACACAGCATTGGTATACCAGTAGTCAGCAGCTGCATATGTCAGTAAGAATCTGTATGTGCCGCAGTGGAGTGGTATGTAGCAGTGGAGCACAAATTACATGCCATTTTTATGCGCCGCAAGCCAGTTGAACAGCTCTCAAAAATAAGCTTATAGTCCACAATGAGAATGCAGCCCAAACTGGCAAACCAGGGCAGAAGCAGGAAGGCAGGTAGGCACAGTAGGCAGCAAGTCATAACACAGGTAACAGATAATGGGCTGGATACGCGAGCAGGAAACAGGCAGACAGGAACAGGATACAGAACACAGATACAAGAAGAAATGGCTGGAATGACATGGCATGGCATGGCAACTGATTGAATATGTACTGTGGGCCTAATGGAATAAAGAGGGGTCGGTGTGCAGGGATGAGCAGGGTCAGATGACTGGCAAAGGCCGGAAACTGTATGAGGACAACAAGGGGACTGGTGTGGAATGACAAGGTCTGGAACGATCTTTCAAAGTGCAAGGGCCAGAGAGAGTTGGAGAGATACTGGATTTTTCTGTTTTAGACTTGTGTAGAGGGTTCATCAGACCCAAAGAGCCATTTAAACCTCTTTGGGTCATTAACACGTCACATGAGTCAAGTCACATGAGGCTCATTGAGGTCGACCCATGAACTGGCCCAGCTGACTCTTATCACTACCACGTGATAGGGCAAACCCTTGTGATACAAAGGAATCCTGCCATGGGTGGAAGCACCAGGCACATTGAAACCTTGAGACAACCCCTTTTTGAATTGTGTAAGTGATACTGGATCACAATGCCAAGCAAAAGCAGGTGTGCTGCCAGGGTGGCGTCCATGACTGTAGAGATCAGAGGTGTGGCGGGCCCCAAACAGCTCAACGACAGTGAAACCTGCAGAGCACCTCAGCGTGCACGCCTGCCTGCCTCCACGTGAAAGCCGATCTGGCTGGTCTACACGGGCTTCACCTGTCTACCAGACAGCAAGACAGTCATCTCTCCAGACACCTAAACCATCAGCAAGGGGCACCGCCGAGCTCACTTCACTGCCAAACTCGTCGCTGGCCTCACCTCTGATGACCGTGTTGACAGGAGTCCCAGTGTGGCGTTTCATGCTTCTCAGATGCTTATCAATAAACATGACTCTAAGTGCCCAATGATTCTTTTACACAGTTTCCTGCACTGGACCCAGATGTACAATCAACATCAAACATTATCCTCCAAAACCTGTAAAATCCATATTTCATATATCAAGCTACGATAGAAAGTGGAGTGCTAGTGGAGTCAAAAAATGTATTTGCCAAATTACATTCATTTTGTTGACAAAAAAACAGCCAATTAATCTAATGGATCAACTCAAATACATTTCATTGTACAGTAAACTAGGGACAAATAAAATATTAAATAATCAATGATTCCACTAACAAATATGCCAGTCACATTAAACTTTATGTGGCTTTTAAGAGCACACACCACACCAACTTCAGGTGACAACCAGTGAGAGCTCTTGCTATATCCAAAGGCAAATGAGACAGAATTTCAGCGACGCACACGAATGCCACTCAAATGATAACAGAGTTGGCAAATGGAAAAGTAAAAAGAGAGCCAATTTGAATATCAAAATTGGAAACTAAAGAAGAATTTAAGTAAGAAGTTGTGCTGATACAGTATTTGTTAATTGGCTTTATAATTTTAATCAGAAATGCAGCCAAAAAGGCAAGCCCTATGTAGAGCCTCCACACTTCAGTATTTACCAACAGAGGTGATTACTGACTGCAATTAGTGCTGCTCAGAGTATCAAGTATACCATTTTAGAGGAGACTGCCCAACCTTCACCTTACCTAACTTAGCTTAGTTTGGCCTAGCCTAGCATGGCATGGCTTGGTCTGGTTTGGCATGACAGAATGGGGGGGGGGGGGGGGGGGGGGGGGGGCAACCGTGAGATTCCCTTGTCAGTCCTTTCTTCTACATTTGACATGCAGGGCGGTGGACAATGTGTATTTCCTTCACTTATGTAAGAGTTGATGTGTATATCTTTTAGTTCAGTAAGAGCTGATAAATATTTTTTCTGTCCTGTGTCTTTAAGTTTTAAGAGGACGTCAGTTCAGTTAAGTTCACTTCAGATCTGGATGGCTGGGGTAGGAGACACCAGTGTCACGGGTGGTAGCACAGTGTTGAAGCCTCATTCTCTCTTTCTTACCTGTCCCTGCCTGCCTGTGTGTCTTTCTCTGCTATCACAGTGTAAACAGATCACCTTATCTAACACCCAGTGTCTGCTCCCTGCCCTTCAGTCCTCTGTATTTTTCATGAGGGATGACAGAAGTTTATGCAATCCTTTTCTGCTGGATAAAAAGGCGACCAGATTTCTGTCCGTCTCTGAGAGGCTTACTACAAAACACTCAAACAAAATGTGACAACAAACACGTACCTGAGGAGAAACATGATGTTACGCTGACTGTGCTGTTAAAACAAAGTCAGGAAGTGTATCTTCAAATGTGCAGATGGTTGTGTCTTTCTGTGCGGTTAAATAAAAGCAGCAGAATGGGATTAAAGGAGCTTGTGTAAATGAAGTGCAGATACGCTCATAACAACCATGATAATTAATCATGATCAACACAACATGCAAATAATATCAGAGTTTCACTGTGTGACACACAGGTTAGCCTATTACAGGCAACAACATCTTATCACCAAAATGCAGCTGCCAGAGTTCCGAATGAACATATTACAGTTTCTTTAATGTCTTATATTATTTTACTTCTTTATACAGTTTGTAAAGCACTTTCATACACATTTTCCACTGTGTATGAAATGTGCTGTATAAATACATTGCCTTGCCCGAGGAAATGTTCAGACAACACAGAAAATAGAGAACACCACAGATATTAAAGAACCATTGTACTGGTTTTGCATATTTTTGATTTCATTACTGATAATTCTCCAAAGCATGCTGTAGTGTTATTTATTTATTTATTTATTTATTTTGGGCTTTTTAATATGTTTTCTCATCTTCCAGTCAGACACTGGCTTAAAATGAATAAAATAAAAATTAATATACGGAGACATATGCAAAAATACTAGTATAAAGTTATACAGTTTCACATCTGAGCTCCAAACATTGGCTGGCTGAGATGACATTTTTGGATTTTGCTGCAAAATTACACAACATCAAAGAACTGTGAGGAGGGTGTGTGTGTGTCGGTGGAGGTGGGGTAACTGTCCTGATGTCAAGACACATAAGACGAATAAAAATTGTCACCAGGTCACTGAAGAACTTTTCAAACTTATAAAGACTGCAGCTGGTCTGGGTACCTGAGTTTATCCTCTTAAGTTATCCAGTCATACTGGAGATTCAACATTCATACAACTGGTCTACTCTTCAGTATCCTGCTTCTCATGCAGGTGCATACATTTACACTGGGAACTACCCAGTATAACCATACTCTTCTACTGGTGGCCACCAGAGAGTGCCACTGGAGCAACTCCCCCAGTTGTTGTTAAGTCTCTAATCTGGACTGAACAGAGAAAGGACATTCTACTGTAACTACCATCTGTAATTTATTCAATTATTAACAAGATGCATTTAATCAAAAGGAGTGCCTTTATTTTGGGTTGGTCAGCTTAATCTATTAAGTGCTCCATTCATACATTATAATCCACTTCCTGATTTGCCTCAGTGTTGCATCATCAGCCTAAAAATTACTGAAATAGATTCTATATCAGGCTGGTTCATCAGCCTGTGTATAATAGGCTGTCTGGGTCTGAGGCCAAAAGGTTGCACCATTGTGCGTGAAACAGCCCGACCCTACCTTGACCCTGCGACGGACACTCTCGCGGTGGAGGTTATCTTCGTCAATTTCAGCCACCTCGTCCTCGTCGCTGACCTCTCCGGTCAGAGAGTCTTCCACCATCCCATTGAAACTCTCCTCCAGACCGCCGATTTTCTTCGCCTTCAGCAGAATTTTCCCCTTAAGATCCTGACAGAAAGGTCAAAGAAAGCCCCAGGGTCAACCTTCACATTCAGTTTAGATAAGATGGTAGTCAAGGTATGGTAGCCTGAATGTGCCTATCCAGGAAGTGAATGTGACAACAAAATTATTTTCTGGCGTACCTTGAAATGTTGTATAATTTCCCCCCCGGGGATCAATAAAGTATTTCTGATTCTGATTCTGCAATGATGCAGGTCAAGACACTGCTGGTGTGTGGCCTCACATGAAAAACTATCTGATAGCGGTGTGTGAGGGTGTCTTGTTCTAAGTACCGGTGGTGAGAAAAGCCAAAAATGACCCATGAAATGTCTAAATGAATAAGCGTTAGTGTTTTCTCATGCAGTGCTATTGCCTGTCTGAACACAGCCTTGAGTAGGTCTTAATGTGCATTTATGTCCATAGAGAAAAAACCTTTTCAGTAAAGTATAGAGCCTAACTAAACCTGTTTTTTAACTGTAAAGCCAGCAAGTACCATACATAGTAGGGCAGGGTTAGGACAACAGACTGCTCTGCTCACCTCAGGAGATGGCAGCCCAATGGGGGCCTTGCCGTCCAATGCACTTTTCAGCAGCTTGTCACCAAGGATGTGGTTGAGGTGTTGGGCCATGACTTTCTGTTGCTCAACACTGCAGTGGTTCTCGATGGACAGGATGACTGGATATTCCGATACCTGGATGCGGGAGAGGAGGAGGCGGAGGGAGTAAGTGAGTTCGTAATTTGACACTGGAGAGCATTATCATAGGGGAAAGCTAATACACCTGCCGCCATATACCCGTGGGTTGTGCCTGGCTGGCTGAAAGACCAACAGATGGATGGACTAGGGGTCATGAGGCCACAATCTTCAGTTGCCGACATATACTCATACATAGCAGGCTCTGACATGCACGTGAACCTGGCAGCTGTTCACTTTGGCATGAGGCTGGCAGTCCTGGCTTGTTCATTTTATAAGCGCTTTCAGATTATGTCTTGGATATCGTTGCACAGTTGTACTCCCTCTCATAAATTTACAATGAGATGCAGAGCGATTTGTTGATACAGCTCCGCAGGACAATGAAAGCAAAAACAATTGCAATGCCAGCATGAGGAGATTGCAAAACGTGCTTGGTCTATTTGAAAAGACACCTTCGGACCAGTGTGACCATCTTTCCAATAACGCTGTGAAAATCAAGACTATTGTCCCAAACACAAATAACAATATAATCAACTTGAAGGACAGGTATATCAGCAAGCCACCGTACTCAAGAAAGTTCTGCATATTGCTCAAAGCTTATGACTTGTTGTTTTAGTTTCAAGCTATGGACAAAAACTTTGGACAAGAACTGCCACTTCTTGCAGATAGAAGTTTCGAGCTGACAAGAATCACAAGAAAATGGGCCTGACCTTAGCAAGATCTTTGTATTGAGACATGTCCTTTGGAGTAATGTTTTGGTTGCAAGCTCTGGGCAATGTGTGGGGTCCTTCTTTACACACACAAAGTTCACATTCACTTCTACATTGGCAGTAATCAACAAAGTGAGGCAACGAGAAATGTGATGCTACCTTGAAGGCATAGTTGCCCACTGCATTGACCACATCCTTGAAGAGTATCTTGGAGGTAAAGGTGTGTCCATGATAGACAATGGGCTCTCCATTGGCACCATCCCAGCAGTCTACTTCCACACACCGGCAGCCACGACTCAAAGCTCTGACCAGCAAAGACAAAATAAATCGTTCATTCATACATTCAGTCATTCAATCATCCATTCATTTTTTTATTCAGGATCACAGGAGGGCAGAACATACACTGGCCATAAGTTAATGTCATTATCAGACTGAAATTTACATGAGTAAATTTAATGAAATAGAATTAATCTCAGATTCAGAATTTGACGTCAGGAATCCCACTTTGTTTTATTAATGAATTTTGTAAAACTGATGAATGGTGGCAGATTAATGCAGGTCAAAGTCACAGTAAATCCCATTACCCCTGAGAGGCTCAATGGAGCATAGATGGATGGGTAAGGGATTTCCGCTGAGGGAGACCCTGAAATCTATAAAATGGTTCCAAAGTGGATTTGGATAGAATCATCTTCTAAATTACTTCAAATATGACATGAGAACTGGTGATAATTGAATGTGTTGGTGCCCTCGGCAAACTCTCTATCGTTTAATCAATTATAAGCGTCTTTTTTCTTATGATTTCCAAGCAGACTGATGGATGTTCATGTGCAATGGACACCAAAGATACCACTATCCCTGTAAGGTCATGCTGACTCCAGGACTGTGTATTATGTCTGTGCGGTCAGATTTGACTAAGTTATGACTCTGAGAAGGGGTGTGAGGGCAGCACCAAGTGATTTTTTTCCCCTTATTGGTGGGCCCCCAGCTATACCACAAATCGGCACTGGATAGTTTGTTTGGCACATTTATCATTAGGCTCAGAACTACAGTATGTCCTTGTTTTACCATTGGTTGTTTTTAACAGTTTAATGTTTGGTCTTACTCACACCAGCATCAATAGCAAAACAGCTTAGTGGCTCATCAACGAGCCCCACAAGTAGTTTTCCAGCACACTTATTTCACAAGGCTGTGCAAATAAATTTTTCTGTGCCACATTTTAACATCACACAGACATTTCCAGCAGAGCCACATGATCATACCTGACATAGAAGCTTAGAAAGTTGACCCAGCAGAATTACCTGATGTATCCCTCTACACTGCTCTGTCCTCGGAGCTGGTCCTCCATCAGGTAGGTGTTGTGGGAGGAGGAGATGAAGTAATGGCACAGCGGCTGGCTCATGTCCTGGAAGACTCTCCGCCGCTGTGGGTTGAAGATGGAGCCCTCAGCTGAGCCAAGGTACATCAAGAAGCCATCAAATGTCATGGCATTCAGCAGCTTGGCTGGAAATATAGCAGGATCGTGTCAGAACCTTATCACATAGTGATGGAATCCAACCTTTCATTTATTTTACATTATTCAGTACCAAGAGGTACACTAGGTGTGACTTCACAATAGTTTTACTTTTCCTATGGTCTCATATAATCACACAAACACAAAGATACAGTATATTCTTCACAGTCCATGTACCTGTGTCAGAGGGCTCATAGCGCTCAATGAGCTGCTTGGCATGCTGCTGGATGTCGTCCCCTTCCAGCTGCTCTTCTCTTAGGAAGTCCTCCAAGTCGCTCTGAGATAACTTCTGGCCATCAGCTGAGTACTCCTGGAAAACCCTCAGTACATCCTCCCGCTGGGTCAACATCTTGTAGAAGAGCACAAACTCGTCGTCCTCCAGGGTACCTGACTGGGACTTGTCAGCCATCTGAGAGAAGCAAAAGGAACACGCTGTAGCTGTAGATGCATCAAAACCCCAGAGGTCTTAGAGCAGCCCCAATCTGGTCTCAGGAAATTGGCCATAGAAACCAAACACTTTATGTTGAATGCTTAAATCACAAGAATGACCATAGTTTGTGTTTAGCTCAAAGGCTCTCACTGTGAAGAGACGATGAGCGTGGTGCTCATTCATGTCCACATTCATCATTTTCAGTAAATCTTGCACTTCCTTGAAGTTCATCCTGCCATCGTTGTTCTTGTCTGCCTTCTTGAACCAGTCGCCAATCCATCTGGGTACGCCACTTAAGGAAAGTGTCACATTCAATACAACAAGTGCTGTATATTTACTCACTTCTTAAACTGGCAAATTTCAATGTGTACAGTACATCATGAATCCAGAGGCTCATTTGCCAGGGAGGTGCCCTGGGAACCATTTTGCTGCTGGTAAATTAACTCTTTACACAACAGATTTATTAACTTAATTCTGAGGAATTTAACTTTGCTGTGGATATTTATGGTTCCCATAGGATGAACTGAATAACCCTCTTGGGTCAGACTGTCAATATCAATGTGCCACGGATTTCTATGAAATCTGCTGTGGATGTTCATGGCCCCCAAAGGACAAATCCTAATGTTTCCCGTGAACCTCTCATGTTTCCTGTAGTGCCACCATCAGGTCAAATGTCAACTTGTGGCCTACATGAGAAGTATTCAACACTGGATGATACTGCAAAACCCCAGATTACATTCAATTTTTTTTTTTTTTTCAGTTTTTAAAATTCTCACTTTCTACAATATCTGTGCATGGCTACCACAGTATGGAAAGCTTGTGGTTACGGTTAATAAAAAGTTGGCCTTTGACCTCCAAACCATATCTTTCCACCTTACTACATTAAGGACACATTACTTCCTACACTTGACATGACATGCAGAATCTGTCAACGTGGACATAATTCCGAGGATACTGGGGTATCAATATATAATGGGCAGATGGCTATGTCGTGTGGAGATCATGTTACCATGGGGATACAATCTTTGATTGTAATGATCCCCAGGTCTCAACAATGCAGCTTTTATTGACTACTTGATGGCCTTCAGTCTCTTTTTACTGTGTGTCATTTTGCTAATCAGCACAACTCCAACCAAAGAGGAGGAAAACAATCAGTAAAAATGATGGTTGGACTGCAAACAAGCACTTTGAAGGCATTGCTGGCATATGACTGAAAACACTGAAAGATACTGATCTAGTTTCTCTCGCTCCCCCATGTTCTCCAGGTTCTCAATCAGCTTCCTCATGCCTCTGATCCAGGACTGTGCTTCCTCGGCCGACTCGGCCACCAGGTCCAGGTTGCCCCTACGACCACGGAAGACCAGTGTGAAGCATCGATCAGCTGGGAACTCATCAGCAATGCTGAGTAGCACCTCAGATTGGTGGCCCTCCCGTATTGCCTCCACATCACTCACTGAAACTGGGCACAAAGACCGACACAGGATGGAAAACTGAGCAAAAAGTTATGTCATATACAGTACAAAAACAATCAGTGATCAATCAGAATGCTAGGTGAACTACTGTATGATCTCCAGGTGATGATCATCATAAGATAAACAACAATAAAATGAGCAAGTCAGTTACATTGCTCTGAGGAAAGTTGTAGCTTCAAAGAAAATAAAAATAAAGAACTGAAGATCATCATCACCATTTGGGTTTTCATAATCGTCATGTTGGGCTCAATGTCCGATCAGAGGTCCATCACATCAGTAAATCATTTGCTCTTACATGTGGAGTGGGCGTTGCCAGCCTTCTTGGACTTATACCAGATGGTCATGTAGTCGTCCTGCAATTTGAAGTAGCGCTGCTTCTTCCAGGTCCTGGACTTGATTTTCCTCATTACCGTCCCCACCAGCATGGACTGGAGGTTGTCATCCCCCCGGATGCCTGAAAGGAGACAGATAGAGTTATTATAAATATAGTGTGATGAGATGGTACTTTTGCTCAAAAGTATGGAAATTCAAATGTAAACATCCCATTTGTAATTTCATTTCCAAGTTTAAGTTGCTCATTGTCTGCCAATTTGAACATGAAAAGTCCATTTCACGTGCAATTTCATTAACATGTAAATGAAAATGTGATTTTTACATTTAAATTTCATCATGTGCCATGCACACAAAGATTACTTGTTTTTGCAGCCCTGGAATTCCATACAAAAGCTTGTATTCATTGTGTGTGAGATATAAAAATAAAAAGTCTACTTTACTAAGGCAGCTCTCTGGGTCTTATATTTGCAAGATACTATAATCAGTGAAGTCCATAAAGCTGTGAATCATACTTTGAGCCAATATTAAATATCTTAATTTGTATCTTTTGCATGCCTAGGTTTGTTGAAAATCCTCCCACAACAAACTAAGAGTCTGCTTAGAGGTGGACAACACTGACTAGACTGGATTTCAAGTTTTAACAAACTGGCCAGATTATTCTGACACTTGCACAAATGTACATCCACACGGAGAGAACGTTTCAAACCAATTAGCTTCAGTGAACGAGTGGAAAATGTACACGTATTGTCCTGATCAAGTAAACCACGATCCCACCACAGGAGTACAAAAACAGACTCACGGAGGCCACTCCCTGTGGAAGCCATTCGTCGCTGTCTCACACTTCTGCCATCTAAAGAGAACAGAGAGCAGAACAGGGGATGCCAACCTTGAGAAACGCTTATTGCATCTTCACTTTTTAGCTATTCACGCATGTTTACAGTTCCAAGCCAAAGACATTTAGACATGATGATGATTTCATCAGCAAAACAAATTATTATTCATTCATATAAGATAACCTCAGAACTTTGGTCTTTTAGATTTAGTCATTTTTATTTTTGTGGGCTGGTGAACCCTTCTTCTCTGAAAGCTTTGATTCACAATTTCAAACGCTGGGTCCATTGCGGGGCTTTAACTGCCATTTAACACTATACGCTGTTACATTCATCCATTTTTTTTTCAATGATTCAATTAACAAAAACATTTAGACAATAGGGTAGATGCAAACATTCATACATATTCATACATTCAGCTTAGTATACAAAAAGGTCTTCATCCAGCACCAGGATCATTCAGGGTTCATTTGCAAAAACAGATAGCTAAACTGGTGTTGGTTTAGCTATCTGTTTTTGCAAATGAACCCTTCATTGTCCTGCTCCACATAGCACGGGCACCTCATGATTCCGGGCTCACTAAGCTGATGGACGGTCTGGATGCTCTTTTGCTGCTCTGTTGTGTTTTCACTGCATTCAGTGCTGTCCTGCACTTTTTGTTCCGTCTCTATGTTCACCAAACCAAATAATCTCCCCAAATCCCTGTCATGGTGTCAGCATTCCTTTCACTCATGACCTGAACTAACTCAGTGCTGGTCCTGATGCTCAAAACACCTGTCCTGTAATTCATTGACAAAGATCATTCTCATGTACAAAAACCGGAGTTGTAAACAATATTATTTGAGCAAAAACACCTTTTTCTCAGGCTACAGTAATACTATTATGATACCCGCTCACTAACTTAGGTTTGTAATGACAGAATTAAGAAGTAAAGGCCAACACAATAAATACACTACAGTAAATACATTATAATAAAACACACCAAATACATTGAATAAACAAAGATAGGTTGTTTTAAACTGGATCAACAGATGAGGTAGACAAAAAAAATCAGCTCTAAAGGAACAACAGCTGCTGCTGCTGTGTTTTTCTGTCACATTTGGTACATCTACATAGTTTAATCACTCTGTTATGAAGACTTAGGACCAGACAGGAAACCAGACAACAATGTTGACAGTAGATCGTGTACTAGTGCGCTATCAGACAAAATATTCATGTTGTCTCGGCAGGTGATAATAGGCGGCATTTTATTTAGAAAGCAAAACTGTGCTGAATATTCTCTTTTCTTCTTCTACTGTTGTCAAACATCCACACATACTAAAGGTCCAAGTACATGGAAGTGTCGTACTGTTTTCTTGTTCCGCCAACTTCCCTGATGGCCTTTTAGGAATAAAGTAAAATAAGCCAAAGCAGCACTTTTGTCAAATAGCTAGGACCTAAAAGGTGCGTCTGACCTGCTGCAGGATCATCCCTGAGTCCCAGTCGGCGCTGCTGGCTGTTGCAGAGCTGGAGCAGATCATATGGCCCGGGAGCTGCTGCTGTCTCCCTGCATGCCACGCTGCAGTGATGAAAGCCAGCAACGACTAAAGCCAGAGTCAACTCACTGTGACGCTCGCCTGCCCCTCCTCCTCCTCCCCCTCCCCATCCCTCTCTCTCCTGGATCCTTTTTGTCCCGTTGCTTGATCGCCCTGTTTGGCATTTCTCAAGCTGTTCTAAGAGTTGTGTCTTCATCACGATCACACTGATCGGACTGAAAGCTCTGCCCGGAGTGAGGTCCCCCACGCAGACTGCTGAGAAAAACTGCGTCCGGCAGACGATGAAGTTTTCAGCTCGGTTTTGCACGACGATCCATTGGGTTACGCACTGGGATTGACTCCACATCAAGAATCAGGTCATGACCTTTGTCACCTGGTTCAAGTGACTGAGGTCACTTGACTGATGAACAGAACAGATGGAGAATAAAAAGGGTACCAGCAAAGACGTTAATGTTGATGATTCATTATATATAATAGGCACAGGCAAGAAAGCTATGATGGAAGGTCCATAAATGATTTTACAAGTTTAAATTACATATAGAGCCAGAGCCAAAAACTTCAGCAGTGACAATTGCGGTTCTCAGAATATTTAGCTCTGAATAAAGTATCTTCTTCAATACGCAAAGCTCACAAGTGTGAATTTGATTTCAAATAATGTAGTTATTATATAATTGGTTGAGAAAAACAATCACATAACAATCGTATGACATGATCTTCAGTGTTTGCCCACTTGCCAAATGTGCACTTCTTCTGAGTACTAACGCAGCACTATGCACGTGTCTAGTCCACATTCACGTCAAAGTTCATGTAATAATTCTCGATAGTGGACAAATTCACTGCATTTCATATATTTACTGAACATATATGTATTCTGTGCTTTCATTTGAGGTTCTCCAGCTCAGTGAAACCCAATTATTCAATTACTAAACCTGTTATCAGTGAGGAAAACAGACCTTTTCTAATTCAAAGGCCCATTATGGCCGTCATGTTGGCCACATTAAATTGGTGTTTTCCACAACAGAGTCTGGCAGCCTGTCTGCTGTCATACAAGACGCTCATTACAATCAGCCTGTTTCCCCCAGATTTGGCCCTGGACCACCCCTATTCCATGATGCCAGGTGGAGGACCGGCAGAGCTCCACCACAGAGAGCCAGCATGTTTTCTGTCCCGTCTAACGTTACAAAGCCCTGCTCATCAAACTTTGATCAGGCAAGTTTAGCTGCAGGCCACAAGGACAGAACACCAGGGACAGATTCACCATCAAATTAACAAACTGTTCCCAGCTTACCTCTGGAGTCATTACTGCCATCACTTATGCACCTCAGCTCACACACATAAGTTTGTAAGTTTTGAATATTAAGATTCTCTCTGTGGTCTTCATCTGTGCTCCCTGCTCAGGTTCTGAGGCATTAATAATTCACAGCTTCAGCTCAGCTTCCCAGCTCAAATTACACACGTTGAGCCAAGACTAAAATGGAGGGGCTCCCTCACAAAGACCTCCTCTGAGGAAAGAAAATAACTACAGTACCCAGCAGCAACCTCTACAACAGATGACCTGAGGTCATTCACACCAGACATCATCACAGCGCTTAGTTTGTTGAATGGTTAATGAATTAGACCAAAACAAAGTCAAGGAAAAAACAGAATAAATGAGAGCAGAAACACGATTGCTTTGACACTTTCAGACACTGAAAGCTATTACATAATGTCCCTGATAGATAATTTCTTCCACAGAAGAGGTCCTTGAATCAGCTGGAAAAAATTAAAGTCTATGCATTTCAGCTGATGATTTCAATGAATGCAGAGCCCCATTTTTACAGACAGTTTAGGGTGACTTGAAGGTAGCATCTGTAATGTTTAATCTATGTACAATGTGTGTTGGCATATTTGTACAGCCTAATAAAAAAAAACAACAGAGAGGCACTCCACCAGTTGTACACATGGGCACAGGGGTTACTGTGAGAACAGTCTTCTGATGCTCTAAAGGAGCCCTGTCAAGTCTGAGAAAATACTCCTGATGATGTCACGGTGATGTCATGAGGGTTATCCCAGCATAGAGTTTTAAAAGAAAGCCTGCGTTACAAACTTGCGGCGAGGAGTTTCCGAGATGTGGGCGTTTACCATGGCAGGGGACAATCTAACAAAATACACTGTCACGTTGCATTGTGGGAAATGTAAGACCCAGTGTTTTTGGAGCTTGATGCACAATGGCAAATAATAATGTAATAAAACTAATAGGCTAATCAAATATACATTTTTCTCTCTCAATCACATTGCAACTCATGTGAAGTGTGATATAAATATCAGCCATGAAGTTAAAACGCATGAGCCCGCAGTGGATCTACGCCACACCATTAAGGTACACTCACATTTCGTCAGCAAAAATATTTTATATCTAGGCTTTTGGACAATGTATTTATTAATTAATTTACTGTAACATTAACAGTAAGAGTCATACAGATTTCATAACACGCAGGCTTATTGCACACAAACAATTCATTGAGCTTTGGCTCCCGCCTTGAAGGGCTGCTATATTGTAAGTTTCACAACCCACCAGAATTTAAGCTCTTTTTCGGCACAAATGGAAATAAAACCCCAAAGCCTCCTAATCTGCCCAACATTACCCTTTAAATTCTAAATGTTATACACCTATTGAGAAATGTTCATCGGGACAACCATGCTGGTAGTCTGTTCAAAACAGAGCCAGCACCCTGTGATGTGATTATTGTGAGAGCACAGGGCACAAATCACACACACGGTTCTAAATTGATTTTAACTTAACTTTAACTTTCTGCAATTAAGATAGCTTATCAGTAACACACCTCTACAGGTGATACAGACGGCGTCACACAACTCCGGTTTATTAGCTAATATATTTAGTTATGGCAATGTATCTGGCAGTGTTACTGCATGAACATGCTGAAGCTGTTATCGTTGTATAACAATTTAGTGTAGATCTGTAACTCAGCTGCAGAACGCATGGCGAGGCAACAAATGTGAATGCATTTGAAACTGTGGATCCATGGCAATTGCAGAGGCTCGAGCTGTTCGCTTGCAGATCTGAACGCAAAAATAATTAGGGCCTTTCCTTTGAAAGTCTTTCATAAAAACAGTGCCATCTGCGTGTCCATGATTGAAGGCTTGTCTGTCAGGCAGTACTTGGCTGGTGTTCCTCAGGGTCGGTGAGGAGCGGTATAAGTCACTGTGGGGGGAGAGGGATGCCCCGGGGGTCAGTAACCTGACCCTCCTGTAGGTTCTTCACCAGCTGGGCCAGCCAGCGCTTGGTGGTGGTGTCATCCTTCAGGACCTGGGCGAAGGTGGTGTCTTTGAGCTGGTCAGGGAGGCACTGCCGCAGAGCTTCTCTGGCCCTGCACAAGAAACAAACACAGGTCAGACATGGGTGCACTGCTAAATCCGCAATGCTGGATTTTTACAGGATTTTTGCAGTAATGTGACGATGTATCATATTTGTCAACATCCTCCGATCATCCAACCAGATCAGCCAGACCAAATGCCACCGCAAGCAGTCCGATCGCCCCAGGGAGAGAGGGAAGCGAGCTGGGATAAGCTAAGCTAACCCAGCTTGGACCTAACGCTACTCCACTACCCAGCCTACTCCGGGATAATATCCGGTCGCAGGAAAATAAAATGGAACGGGAAATCAGAGACTGTTATGCCGACATCTTTACAGAGACCTGGCTTCGTCACAACATCCCAGATCAAGCCATTTCACTCGACAGGCGGACCGCGTTCCACGCCAACAGACCACAATAAGACCACAGTAAGACGAGGGGTCTGTGTTATAATTACATTTACATGATGCTTGGTGCTCAAACGTACTTGCAGTGGATGGACAGTGTCTCCCAGATGTGGAGTTCTTAATATTAAGATGTCGACCACACTATCTGCCCAGAGAGTTCACCAGTGTTTTTGTGGCTGCTGTTTACATTCCACCAGGCGCAAATTCAAAAAAATGCATTACAGGAATTGTATGAGGTCATCAGCGGTCACATGACAAAACAACCTGGTGGTATTTTTATTGTAGCTTGCGATTTTAAACAAACAGACCTCAGAACTGTTTTACCTAAATTCCACCAACGTGTCCACAACATCCTGGACCATTGTCTACACAAGCATTTCTGGCAGCTACAAAGCCTTCCCCCGTCCCTACTTTGGTCAGTCAGACCATATTTCCCTGCTTCTTCTTACTGCCAGATGATTAAAAAGGGTCAAACAATCAGAAGAACAGTTAAAGTGTGGACAGAAACAGAAAACTGATTGGGATTTACTTGTTCAGTGATAAAAGTACCTGGAGTTGTCAGACAGGCGTAAGTAACAGCGCACTACATGCTTCAGTAGGCGGGCTGAGGGCTCTTTGGAGAGCTGCAGGACCATCTTGCCCTGAAACAGAGAAACAGACCGTAAGACCGAAAATGAAAACTGCCCATGAATACATTACATGTTAATAATTAAGATATGAGTGACTTACAAGAATCATAGCAACGTGGGAGAAGCGCTCATATGTTTGACAGATGTATGCCAACCCTGTGTCATCCAGGAGAATCTTCTGTAATATGAAGGTTGCAACCTAAAAAACAATTACACCACATGTTGAAGCAGGTTATTACTGACTTGGCTTTTCATCAATTCATACAGTAGTAATATGCTACAGGAAAATGTAACACGCAGCATGTAGTGTGTGTTGATGTGATATAGCCATGTGTTTTTACAGGGACTCCAATTCCCGCTAGCCCTAAATATCTACACTCTGAAACCCATAGCAAACCCATTGATGAGAATAAGTCCAGTCAGAGTACCGTTTTGGACAGCTCGCTGCCAGACTCCATGATGCGAAGGCACAAGGGAATGATCTCTGTGGTCAACAGGAAGTTGATCACCTCCTGCTCATCTGTTTTCACCAAAGCACCTTGGCAAAGTAAACACAATAAACCAATGAGACAAAACAATTTCGAGGCATGCAAAGCACACATGCATTTAGTTTATAATTTCTACTGTTTGTGCCCCACAGTAAATACATAAAATGAAAATGTTACATTTGTAATGTGCAGTCATCAGATATTGGGATGAGATTGTAGTTTCAAGACAGTACGTGCTGGTGAGGAAACCAGTGGCGTTATGCACATTACCCCCTCCCCTCCACGCCAAAATGGTGGCAGAGAATTGAAACTGAAAACCACTGCTTTATTTTTCAGTGCCAATAAAACTTTTTCCAATACGAGCGTTTCAGTGCCAATATTTCCCTTTTCAGTTCAGGCTTTGTTTTCAAGGCTCTTTTGTGGTTGTATGTTGACAAATTCAACAAACGTGCGCATAAAAAACAACAAGACTCTAAGTGAAATGAGTCATTAGCAGGGGAAGAGTTATACTGTATTATTGGACAGGAGCATTAAACATCTATGCTAATGGGAAATGCTATGCACAAGTACTGACTCATAGAGCCTTTTGTAAGAAAGCGTTTTCTTAGTTAATGATTTTGCGTCCTGTATAATATTCCTATATCACCCCTGCAAACACTAATTTCAAATAAATGTAACATAATTAAAATAATCCAATGATGTTTCTTTGTCATCAGTATTGTACTTATTACAATATTACTTATACTTAACTTGTGACTTAATCCAACATTGTCATAGTTGTCGTTTATCTTAATAATACATGTTCTGTTGTAGACGCTCAACAGCGAGTTAGTTTATGGTGTTTTTCTCAAACCCAAACACTCCAGAGAACGCGTCTCCACTGCTCTAGAGTCCAGTGGCGGCGTGCTGTACCCCACTGCATCACTTTGCATTGCACTTGGTGATGTATGGCTTGGATGCAGCTGCTCGGCCATGGAAACCCATTCCATGAAGCTCTCTACGCACTGTTCTTGAGCTAATCTGAAGGCCACATGAAGTTTGGAGGTCTGTAGCGATTGACTCTGCAGAAAGTTGGCAACCTCTGCGTACTATGCGCCTCAGCATCCGCTGACCCCACTCTGTCATTTTACGTGGCCTACACTTCGTGGCTGAGTTGCTGTCGTTCCCAATCGCTTCCACTTTGTTATAATACCACTGACAGTTGACTGTGGAATATTTAGGAGCGAGGAAATTTCACGACTGGACTTGTTGCACAGGTGGCATCCTATCACAGTACCACGCTGGAATTCACTGAGCTCCTGAGAGCGACCCATTCTTTCACAAATGTTTGTAGAATCAGTCTGCATGCCTTGGTGCATGATTTTATACACCTGTGGCCATGGAAGTGATTGGAACACCTGATTTCAATTATTTGGATGGGTGAGTGAATACTTTTGGCAATATAGTGTATATGCTTGCTTATGAGAGCTTATATGGACTGTGTGTCTGGGCTTCCTGTCCAGAGGCCCACAACATAATGGGAACTGCTACTGCATTTGTCAGAACTGAACAGAGTAGGTGCAATATTCATGAGTTCTGTAACGTTGACTTCAACTGATGAGTGATCGATGGAATGAAGACTTCTTACCTATGACTCCTAAGCTGGTGAGGCGGAGGTACTCAAATGGCCGCGTCTTGCTCACTGTATGTAAGAACGGGTAGAGGAAGAGTGGGATGTGTGCAGCCAAGAAAGCTGACCTGGCAAGAAAAAAAAAACGTTTTGGCATTTGTTTTTGATGAATGGCTGACTTCAGTACTGCATGTTTTCTGACCAATGCATTTTCAAGTTCTGCCCAGGAACATGATCCTCAAAACCATGCTGTCATTATTTACCACGTCCTTATCAGTGAGTGACAGAGCGAACACTGACACACGGTCAGTGTGTTCTGAACGTGAAATTCGGTTACCTTGTCTCTGGATGGGAGGCCACACACTGGAGGAGAGCAAGGGCGTTACATACTCTGTTGGACTGGTGTGCTGTCAGGGTGGGGGGGTTGATTGAAGGGTAGATGTTGACGATTTCCTAGCAATGACAGGGATGAAAATGCAGGTAAAGCATAAATTGCCATGTCCTTTGTTTTTACAAATTAGTTCATTTTGCCTACCCTGTGGAAAACACTGCCCCAACTCACCTGCAGCAGGGCCGCTATGGTGCCGCAGGAGTGCCACAGCATGGGAGCCAGGTCAGGGACAGACTCCCTCTTCTTGCTGAGCTCCAGGAGGGCATTCTCCCTGGTCTCTGGACTGGACAGCTCGTTGATCCACTGGTAGATCTTTTCTCTGTCCACTTGTGCCAGTGCTGTGGTGACAGCCTGAAAGCAAGATGGAGCATGTAGCAGCTGGCACACTCCTAACTTTCATTGTATGGTAAGTTATAGTCAACATGAAGTCAGGAGGTGGATAAGCATTGTAAACCTATTCCAACGTGTACTGGATGCAGGCCGAATTTAAGAATGGCCCAGAGAGGTATTTCTGTATTAGAGCCATCACTTTAAAGACCAACTCTGCATACGACTGGAAAAAATTGACAATTTCTAAACTGACCTCCGACTAGCTTAACGTTATATTTTTGTGCAGCGACTATAAACAAATGAAATGGTATAACGTTAGTAAAGCTACTTAATATTATGCAAGTAGTCTTGGTGACTTGTAACCCTACCTCAAGTGAATT
Organism: Enoplosus armatus; assembly: GCF_043641665.1. Lineage (NCBI taxonomy): Eukaryota > Metazoa > Chordata > Actinopteri > Centrarchiformes > Enoplosidae > Enoplosus > Enoplosus armatus. The sequence goes on from NC_092203.1 coordinate 397,561, forward strand.
AACCACTGTGACATAGCTGTCTAGCTATCTCAGCTATGAAATTAACGTTAGCTGAAAAGGAGTACGATAGGGTGACCTGTAGACATGTAGCTAATTTAGTTCAAGCTAGCTAGCTAATTTAGAAAGTTAATAGTGGTATCTACTTACTGCGCCAGTAGCCAACATTCTGTTCAGCGCTTGGATTTAACTTATCCAGTAAGACCTTTAAAAAAACCTGTTTCAAAAATGTAGCCTTTTAGTTGGCTGAAACAGAATTAGTCTGCTGAAACACAGATATTAGGCTACATTTGTCTCCATGTTCTGCTAGCTACAACAACTATACTTCCGGATTGCTATTTTCAAAATAAAAGCACAATTGGTTCACACGCGCACCTCAGAAGGGCCGCTTGAAACTAATTTTGAACTATTAACAACAATGTAAACCAATCATTGTTTGCTGAGGGAAAAAAAGGTGTTTGTAGAGCGTTCTAATTCAGACAATCCCATCAGCAACTGCTTTTTAGCTCTTCTTGTAAAATATCATCAAACAATAAAACGTGTGTTTGTCTTACCTTTGTTTCAAGATAAGACAGGATAGTCGTGCAGCAGGCAAGCGTGCAAATATAAAGAGAGAGTTTTCACATTCAAAGTTTTATTATAAGAGTATTGATGTTTCTGTGTGTGGTTGTAACAGTACTGACAGGATTTTCTGTCCCAAGCGGTAAATACATCATTTTATATTTGTACATGGCAGTGTAGTAACACTTGACAGATAATACCTTCACAAAGCTTCTAAATGTATGTTAATCCCATTCATACAGTTTGTGAGGGGAACATTTTATTACAGCAAATTAAAGCGATTAGATACATGCACAGGGAAAAGTGCTGGTTACAGAATGCGTAATGAAGTTTTTTTTTATCAAATTGTGTTTTCTGTGTATAAATATAGTTTACACAGATACAATATCTGTAATAAGTGTATACAAAATGCATGTCACCTTTAAATATGACTTAGGATAGCAAATTCAACACTTAGGCATTACATTTTCAGCTCCAATGTTTGTTGACAAAATGTATGACAAAATGAAAAAGAAGAATACAAAAAGTGGGTCAAAGTTCTGGTGTGTGGGGATGTGACATCTGATGATTCCATATGAGGTTCCTTTGGAGATGACAGAGAGAGAAGGTAAAAAAAATATATATATTGATACATTCATGACAATAATAACAATAATAATATTATAATAATCCATATTTTATGTAAATTGAAATTTTAATAGTACTACAGTAAGTAAAAAAAAATCCAATTTTATTGTATAAGTCTTATTTGTGCATGGTAGACCAGTAAGAGATACAGCAAAGCATCCACAGAAAAAAAATAGAATGAATCATACAAAAAGGTGTACAGGGTAGAATAATAAGGGGGTAAATCGACTGATGCCTAGATGCATATGATCAGAAATATTAAAACAGGTGTCTGCTTAAAATCAGTTAAACTAAAACAAGGAGCTGATTACTTTGGCAAATGTTCTGTTTACCTTCAGTTTTTAAATTCGGGTGGCCTCCTCTTTTCAATTAAAAGACATACTGTACAGCAAGTTCCAGCTCTCATTGGCCACCTGTTTGGCTCTAGCCCAACACATGAGCCCCACTACCTTTTCTGGACACTATGTAGACGCAGTAAAGAAAAGGAAGATGCAAGAGCTTCGTCCACCTCAAGCTCACAACACTGAAAACCATGGCCAGCCAATGGAGGCTGCTGTTACTTTACTTTGCTTTGAACTGAATGTACGTTGGCTGCATGTCTGCAGCCATCTTTAAATGAAAGGGTTGACAGAATGCAAAATGTCAACAGTAAGACAGAAAAAAAGACTGTGACTTGTGAGATGGAGTTTGATTGGACGACAGATAAAATGATTCAATAGACTTGAATTAAGAAAGTGTACTATATAAATCCAATTCTAATTAATCATTAATCAATGTTTCATTTGATTTGAAAAGGTAGCAAGTAAGTAAATTACTATAGAAATTCTCATTATTATCTTATTACTCTGATTATGTTGGGTCTCAACTTGATAATGACCTGTACATCTCTCCATCTACGTTATACAGTGGGAAACCAATGGAACATATTCCCCTTAACATTCTTGACTTATTTAAGATATATATAATGTTCTACATCATCTATATATTTATTTAGTTTTAGTGACACCTGATCTTGTTTCACAGTAGATGTTATTACTCTCTATCAGGATCATTATTCCAGATGGATAGTTTGGCAGCCCCTTGCTGCCCTCTTGTGGATCCTTCAGGAAGCTGTTCTATGCTTATGCTTACTATGCCACAGTTCAAGGTTTACCTCCTTGCATACTTCACCTTGCATCCTGGAGGAGAGAGGCCACCTGCCCCGGACCTCTAAGTCACCAACGGTCCAGTGGTCTCTAGCTGTGGAACCAAGATGGTGTCCTGCACACAGAGTGTCACAGTTTCATTTCAGCTGAATAAGATGAACCAATCTGCTTCATAAAACAACCCGGAGCTGATTAGAACAGTTCAAATTCAAATCTGGTTTCAGATTCGACACAGAAACACAAACCCGAGCCTCACCACATCAATTCACAGTGAAGAAAACAGACATGTGAAGACAAAGCTTTGATGTTAGCCGCTTGAGAGAACACTTGTAGCATGTTGTGGGTCAGCTGTGAGCTCAGACTCTGACACAAGCAGAGATGAACTAAGTCCAGCTGAACTCCTGTTTCAGCTCTGTTTGTTGCGGCGCTCTGCTTGTGATCGTAAGAAAAGTGAATATTTCTTGAAAATGAAATAATAGTTTTTAGCTTTTTCCCGAAGCTAGAGTTCTCTATTAGTTGGATTGTGATACTTTGCTTGTACAAGTGACACAAGAGCCTCCATATGGTGGAAATACTGCTTTGGACCATCAAATTGGCTGCCTTTTAAGACAGATTTCTGGGTGTCTGTTTCTTTCATTTTATTGAAGTGACATTTAAAGAGAGTAAATGGTAAAAATGTGACTTACTACTAGGTTACAACCATGGCCAATGTTGATTATTAGCTTTATTCTCAGTGCACTGCATTTAGAAACACAAATGTTTGGAATGTAACACTGTGTAGATACTTTGGACTGAATAGGACAAAAGCTCAGTGCAGCAGGAAAGAGGAAGGCTCAGAGAAGAACTATAGAGAAACACTGTGTTTCAGTCTGGGGTCAAAATATTCACTTTCAATATAAAACAGATTTTCCTGTATATATCTCACATATGTCAAAAAAAAAACCTGAAGAAAGGGTTTTTGAGGTCCAGGATGTTTCCAGATCTGAAGCCCGATTGGTCGACTGTGGCTGTGATGTGGATGTCATAGCTCTGCCTGGAATGAGGGAAGGGTAAATGGTCATGAGTATTTGTTAAAACAAGCATCCATGAGAGCTTTCACTGGCTTGGCTGATTGATCTGTTGAACTGTTGTGAGCCAAACAATAGAAGAGCTAAGACAGTGGTACAACTCAGTGATTTTGAGTTCTACTTTGGCAGACCAGGCTTGTTGGAAGCACGGGTGTACCTGTTGTTAGCGGACAGCAGGACAGTCCCAGACAGAGTTTGTCCCAGCTTGGCAAAGAGCGGGGTCTGAAGCAAACATCTGACCTGGTACCAGCGAGTCAGAGGCTCGGTGGGAGCTGTGGAGAGCCACACTGTTGACCTGCAGAGACACACAGAGATTACGCCATTCTCACACTGACGTCAAGTGATTGTTTCAGGTTGAGGGAGCCCTCGTTTGAGTCTGAACAAGTTAAAAAAAAAAAATGTGTCCCAAAAGCTAGCTAATATGATATTTGTATTAACTTTCAATTGCTCAACTGCAGTATGTTGGTATGTAAAAGCTGCTTTATGCCATAATGATTTTCGATATGTCAATTGTATTGAGTCGTGAATTTCTTACTTGGATCCCAAATAGGCCACATCAAACCAGAATGCAAGTCCATGGACCAGACCAGACTGCAGCAGTGTAAACACAAAGGGAATCTCCATTCTGGAAGAAACACACACGTTGTATTGCTTGTCTCAGTAGGTTTTTCTGCATTTTGACAAATTATTTTAGACATAAAACTAAATATGTCCCAGCATTAAAATCATCGCTTGCATCAATATTACATATTATTTGGTATATTTGTTTTCTCCTTTCCTTTCACTATTTGCTGCTGCAGCAGAGACCAGTCTTTCTAAACCCCTCAAATCTTTGGGGTTGTGTCTCAGCTTAGAATACTGAATCATTTGTGAATCAACCATGCAGGCGGTAAGTTATAAAACCTTCCTCTGAATGGCTTCAATCTTCAGAGGAGATTTCATGACTGCTGTAAACTCTCTCTCCACTGCGCAGTGAATAAAACGCATCTGGACCGGCCACAGAATTGGACCTGATGTGAATCAAATGCTGCAGCCTTTACAGTCACCAGATCACAACCCAGTTGCACACCTATGGAACATTATGGACCAATGCCCTCCACCACCATCTCCAAATGAAACAATATAAACTTCCATCTTCAAATCGATTTAGTGATGTCTGTGACTGTCTCTGATGCTGTACGTCCTTTATATTGTCTGGCTATGTTGGTTTTTCTATCTGCTGTACTCAGGTATGTCAAGAGATCTAAAAGAAAGCATTACCAATGAAGTCTTGATAATCTACCATGCATGCATCTAACCTGTGTAAGTCTTCTTCTTTAGCCTCCATGAAGTTGATGCAATGCTTGACAGACCTGGCCATCAGGATCTGCGCATCAAATGTGTCCTGAAAAAGGAATAAAATTAAATAAAGTGTCTGTTGAAAACATAAAATTTAAAAGAGATCACAATATAATATTAAAAAGGCTTCTAGCCACCCTTAGATTTGAGGCATTTTCTTTCAGGGCAGATAAAGCCAAAGGTGCTAATATAACGGCGATTGATTAGCAGAGGATTTTTCCTGCCTGGGTAATGCCTGCTGTCAGGCAGCAGTGTTCTACGGCTGCCAAACACTTGTACATGCTTCTTTCTGCAATCAGCCAATCAGCAAGCCAAAATGAAGAACACTCGTGACTGTCCTGTTAAACCGAACCAAACCACCCAATACAATGAGGTGGAAATATTTTAGATGCCCTCTGCATTATTTTACACACACTTACAATGTATTTCTTTACTTTGAGATCATAACATACTGGCCTTGTGGCAAGGTTACTGTTTTGACACATACGGTGAATGGAGTTTTGCTACACGTACCACTATGGGCTGCCTGAAAAACTCATCCACTGCAACACAGTGAAGAGCACTCAGGTTAACGCCGTAGAAGCCTCTCTGCTGCCTGGAGAAAGAGAAGCAAAGAGTGAACAAATAGTCAGCCGACTGACACATCCGGTAGTTCATGAGTGGATTTGCGTTATTCGACACATTTGCACAAGTTTGTATCGCATGCCAACTGACTCCCTGCACACAGGACGCAGTGCAAACTAGTGATGCTTAGTTTTCTACAGTATGTTAAGTTATTAAATCACATGCTGTTTGTATCTGTTGTTATCGTGATATATCTGTTTGTTTCAATTGATCTGAACTCCTTTGATTTTAGGGTTCCCTACCTGAAATGAAACAATTGTTCACACCACAATAGAACAAGTAATGAGTTAAATATTTCATGATGGTTCATATGAGATAGGCAGAACTGCGAAGGGCATGTCATTTTGGATTAAAAAGCGTAGAGTTTGGAACCTTAGTGCTGCAGCTGTAATTAGTATAAACAAATGAGTTCATAGAGTCTTTACCGCTGAATCGCTGCTAAAAATTGTTTTGGTGAACAACATCAGTAGTTTACCTTCATACCTCAAGGCAGACTGAGCCTGACCTCCACATAGTGGTGGAGCAGTGAAGGGCACAGACCATGGCAGCATGCACGCACACACACACACACACACATGCTGGTACGATACACTTTTGTACAAACAAACTGCACAACAGAGGATGTATTGTTTGCATAAAGTTCCTAGAAATACATACAATACAATAATAGAATATAGCGGAATACATGTTCTCATTTGTGAAATAAATACATTTAATTATCTAATTACCATTTGATATACTTGTCTAAGTTCATTGTACATCTACATCCAGGTGCCACAGCTGTTTGTATCAAATAGTGACATACACTTTTACAGATGACACTGTTTTGTATTGTCCAGCCTGAATGAGGCTCTTAACTGCAGTTTGCATGTGATAGGGTCCAGTATCAAATGTGTGAACTCTGCTGAACCATGATTCCTCTTTATTTTTGTCACCATTTTAAACAAAATATTAATATCTTGTGAAAAAAATAAGATTTCAATTTTTTATTGTATTTTAGATTTGTATTAGAGATCAACTCCTTCAAAACCTTTATTGTATTGATAGATTGATTTCTAAATGGTTGTTAATGAAACACACTGTTCACACCTGGTATTAACATGTGTCATGGGTGATCCGATCACATGGGCAGCTGCAAGTACGTCAATTCACACCTGGCATTAACTTGTGCATGTAGAGACGCATTAACTTGCGTCTCTGCATGCGTCTCCAGTGACCACTTGTGATCGGATCTCACTTCCCTGCTCTATATGCAAATAAACATGTACATCATTTCTGTTTGCAAACACCAAATGCGTTGCTGTTTTTAACCTGAATTTGATGAATTGAGTCTTTCAGGGGGGCCAGGCCTCACTGGGTGAAAATGGGTCATGTTTTCGAAGGCTATCTGTCGATCAGGAAACTCCGTAAATTGCCGAAAGCTGAAGCAGAGCAGCCAGAGGACATCAACGTGTTTTATGTGTGCTATATCCACGAGAATCCATTTGCCTGTTGTTGTGGTTTCTCGTTGTTGTTTCGCACTTTAATGAGCAAATGAGTACGTACTTCTGCTGACACAGAGGAGGGTGGTCCGTCAATGTGGCCCAGGACACATTCACGTACGCACTGCTAAAAGAATGTGGCCATATGCGGCCCAGACCTCCTCTGAATGTAGACATGTACTGTCTACGCTCTTTACCTCTCTTACTCTCTTCATTTAAGTAAAAGTGATAATAGTATCTCTATAGGGTTGCTCACACAGTGTTTCACTCTCCCCTTCTTAACTGCATACAATACGTTCAGTTGCTGTGTAACATATGTCTAACATACAATGCAATGCATTGCCTATCACACATTGTCTGGTGGTCCTGGTTTGAATTCAGATGCAGATGTGATAACTGGAGTTCGTACACAGCCAGTCCCCAGGCCTGTGTTGGCTCTGAACATGGGCTATAGGGAAACTCATGTGCACGGCATACTGGTACTGGAACGCATGCACTGTGGAACAAGATGTCACAACAGGAAAGTGCTGATTTCTCTGTCATGTCAATGACACCAGAGTGGTTCATGGACTACCTGTCATGACTGTACATCTGCATAATTAGCAACAACCTTTTAGGTCAAGTAAGTTGGCTATAGAAAGTCATAGAATATTATATAGTTGGACATAGCAGACTTTTCCTGAAACTTATCTTGGGTGTTTTGTGGCTTATCTGTTTGTTTGCTTTTGGACACAGCTTTTGGTGGTTGTCAATCTGAAAATAGGTCTATTTTAGTGTAAACAAGGAGTGATATGATCTCTTTTTGTCCAGATGGAATTATAGTACATACTGACCAAAGGGATCAATATTGTCATTCTCTCAAATTCTTTCTCTTCCCTTAACTAAGTTTGACCAATTATTGAAATGCAATAAATTTCCTGACAGGAAATCTTAAATATATTCACTTTTAGTACAAAATATCAGCTTGAACCCTAACTTATCGGCCTACAAAGATCATATCAGTCAAACCTTTGGTTAGTCTGTATGAGCCAGGACTGGACTGAACCCAAGCGTTTTACGCCCAACAGGAAACATGCCTGACTGAGGTCAAGCACTGGGAACATGTGTGTGTCTGTGTGAGCCGGACAGAAAGGGAAAGAAAGGGAGCCAGTGTGTTTGCGTCCTCATGCATGAATTTACGCCTGTGCATGCTTGTGTGTGTGAGAGAGACCAGAAACTAGCTTGTGCGTAGTGCTCGAAGTAGAGCTGCTCGTCACTGAAGGGAGCCAGATGAATATCAGCATAGGAGGGAAACATCAGACCTGGAGAGAGGGAGAGAGAGAATGACATGGAGATACAGAGAGTGAGGAAGACAGAGAGCTAAATTAACAGTGAGAGACAAACACTCAACATGAGAGATAGAAATAAAGTCACAGACACAGACAGACATTTAGAATGACAAGGTAAATGACTGGAGAAACCCCTTCGGAGGCCTTGGGGAAAATTAGCTGTCCCAAGTCAACAGAGGTAAGTCTGAGGTAATTCAATAGCAATTCAGGATATGTAAGTCCCAAGTCAAAACCCACGTTAATACCAACACCAAGTCCCAAGTCAAGAAAGTTAAGTCCCAAAGCAAGTCCCAAGTAAAGATGGGTAAACTGTAAGGCAAGTCCCAAGTCAATACCAACAAGTCCCATGTCAAGATAGGTGAGTCCTGAGTCAAGTCCCAAGTCAAGACAAGCTTGTCCTAAGTAAAGATGGGTAAACTGTAAGGCAAGTCCAATGTCAATACCAACAAGTCCCATGTCAAGATAGGTGAGTCCTAAGTCAAGTCCCAAGTCAAGACAAACTTGTCCCAAGTAAAGATGGGTAAGCATGGGGAGTGTTATGGAGTGGTTAAACAAAAATGTGGGAAGACTATTATCTCCTACTTGCCAAATGAAATTCAGAATAGATTTAATTTTCCTAATACATCAGTACCATCAATGCAAACTTTAGAGCTTTGTTATGATTTGAGTATTTCATTTACTCATTGCATCATTAAAACCAGTTTGAGGTTTTGCCCTCCTCTGCATCCCTGACGCTTCTCCACACATACCATTGGGTTTGAGCCATTTTCTGGCATGCAAGAAGCTCTCCATGAGTCTATCATTGAGCAGCATGTATCCCATTGGCTCAGAGACAATGACGTCCACCATGTCAGGACAGCTGACCTCCTGCACCTCCCCTTTTAGGACCCTGATCCGCTCAGACAGACAATTACTCTGGACCAGGATCTGCACAGGAGACAGGAAAGATGTACTGCATTAAAAACACACTGTAAGCCCAATCAGAATTGAATTTCCTCAAGTATACATCTTGATAAAATAACCAAAGTAAACTGGGTCATTGTGAGAGGAATTTAATTATGTTTTTACCACTACTTCAATTCAAGGGTATTAAAATAGAAAACCCTCTGAGACACATTGTGACAGTCTGATTTAAAGCTTTTATAATCTGTTATAAGAATTTAAATCTGTCACCCCCTTTCTGTGGACTTTCTATTTTAGGACTATGTATGTTTGAGTTGACTCAAAGATGCTCCTTTAGGAGGATGCACCACTTTTTCTTCTATTCGTGCTGCTACTATAGAGCTGCCGTTGGTTCCGGAAGTGTTTTTCCCATTTCAATTTTGTCTGTCAATGACATCCTCAATGTCACTTAACACACAAACACAGGAGTCTGCCAAAAAATGTAGCAATCCTATAGGTTTATATTGTGGCCAATTTTAATGATTTCAAATTCATTTCTGAGAAATCATGTTCTGGTCATTATTTTGGCAGGGCGGACGGCTCAAAATACTACAGGGCCCAAGATCCTTGGCCGTTGCCATGGAGAAAAGCCAGTCAGAGGCGGGAATCAAAGTGGTAGCCAATTCAAAACCCTTTGTTGTTGCAGCTGAGAACAAAGCATGGTGACGTAGTTGCTCAATCATCCAAAATAGACTCAGAAGTTACTAATGAATTGGTACAGGCTGCATATTGTGTTTACAGCTTTCTCAAAACCATAATCTGGCCACCATTAGCAGCGTACGTAAAATAAATTTAAGTTTGGATGTTTCTTGAAGTCTATGGAACAAATCAATGGGATATATTTTACAGTATATACTATATATGTACTGTATTTCCTCATTTACCTCTAGTGGTGTCTCTCCATACAGATTGCATGTATTGGTTCTATTTGTCCAGGTTTAGATATAATATCTGTCTCTGAGACTTCTGCCTCCACCCCAATATAATGGAGGTAAATGGAATTTAGTTTGTGGTGTCCATAGGATTGAAAAAATTTCAACTCAACATTAAATGTCTTTCCAGAAACAATGTTGTGGTTGCTCTGGATAAGCGACAAAACACACTGTCTGCAGTTTGTATAGGGACTGTGGATTATCCAAAATAACAGGGACACTGTTTTTGGAAAGACACATCTCAGAACTTGGAAAAATACAACTAGAAGTATTAGAATCCATTCATAATATGCCACCTTTTTGGATGTGGTGTGTTAAGCATTTCACAATGCTTCCTTCTGATTGCTGTGGAGAAGGTAAATCTGACACCAGGCTAATGTTCATATTTAATAAAAGACAGATATGAAGCCCATATATCGGTCTAAGCCCAGTACTGTGTGCTTCAGCATCTCTCTGCAGCCCCTATCCTACTGAACATGCCAGATGTTGCTGCAACCCATTAACTCCCCAGAATGCCATGCTCTGCATGTGATGTATGTACTCTATGTGTATGTGTGTGCTATCTAGTGCATTGCTGTGGTTTCTCTTCTCTCTATCAAGGCCAACACACACACATTAATCTCCAAACTCTGCATGTGAGCTCACAGTCGGGAGATTCAAATCTTGCTTGGGGGTTAGTTAAAGAGACTCAAACACTGTTTTAATTTCTGCAGAGATCAAGACCAGTTTTAAAACCTGTGTACAACAGAACTACACAAATTTAAAGCTGACAATATAACTACAAAGATGGAGGAGGATGGAGGATTCATATCTACTGACCTGGGTAAACTTGGCCATGGGGTTGGCTTCAACAGCATATACTCTGGTGGCTCCCGCCTGGACTGCGAAGAAAGACAGAATACCAGAACCACAACATACATCCAGAACCACCTACAGAGACAGGAAGAGAAAATTAGAACTGGTTAGGCTGGTGTGAACTTGACAATTAGAAAGTTATACATAAAATATATGTATTTTATATGTATATGTTAAAATATATACATACATACATACATATACACTCCCTGGACTTTGTTCCAATGTCCAAAATCCCCAAATGTTCTTTAGAGACAACAAACCAAAAACATGTGGCGTGCAATCCAGCCCATCACAGGCAACAAAAGCAGGAGCACCCTGAGAGTGAATATGAGTGAGGCTGCTGGGACATCTCTGGCCTTGTACTAAGAACATGTGACCTACCAACTACTCTATTTCGCATTTTCGCAACATCTCACTGTCATAGGAGAGTCCGCCACCAGTTTGCACACAGAACCAACAGATCCACAGAGTAAGCCATCGGCACTGCCCTCCACTCAGCCCTCACACATCTTGAAAATAACGACACCTACATCAGAATGCTCTTTGTTGATTTCAGTTCAGCATTCGTCACAATCTCCCCGATGAAACTGATTGGCAGACGTAGCACTCTGTTCACACCTCCTCCATTCCAGTGCTCAACACCTGAGCCCCACGCTGTACACCCACGACTACAATACCCTACACCACCACCATCCGCCAGATTGCAAATAGCGGTGAGACTTCATATCAGGAGGAAACCAAAGACACTCCTGTCTACATCAGTGGAGCTGAGGTGGAACAGGTGAGCAGTTTCAGGTTCCTGGGAATCAGCATCGCAGAGAACCTGTCATGGTCATCTCACATCTCCACGCCAATAAAGGAAGCTCAGAGACAGCTGTACTTCTGTTCAGGAGCAACGGAGAGCATGCTGACTGGAATCATTGCAAATTGGCTTGAAATGTGCACGGCCCAGGACAGGAGGGCTCTGCAGGGGGTGATTAAAACTGCCCAGATACTAAGAGACAATACCCGCCACAGCCTGTTCACCCTGCTGCCATCTGGCAAGCGAAGTACCCGATGCCGTACCACAAGAGCAGACTCTTTCCCCAGGCTGTGAGCTGATTGAATCACTCCCCCTCACTCCAACAAAATGCATAGTTTTTTGTTATGTTTTGCTTTGTGTTGTTTGTGTGTGTAGCATAAAGGGACTTCAAGCATACATTTTGTTATACAACCCATTTATATATGCAACATGGATAATATTTGCAGCATTTTATAATATAAACAGGAGCGAGCCACTGTCTCAACCGATAGGCATGCATGTTGAGGAGCTTTTGAGCACTCGCGCTGTCACCTTGTCTCTGAAGTCGGTCTCATTGGCTAAAATGGCTCTCTGGTAGGTGGCGATCCTCAGATAGTCTTGAAGCAGGCTCTGCTGCTGGAACAGACAGCTGTGGAACTACACACATGTACAACAACGAACAATTTGTGCATTCAATTATTTTTCAAACTGATTTATTTATACCTAGCACCAGTAAAGTCAGACTCATTGAGTGGCTTACCTGGTAGCCCTGTGTAGGGGCATTTTCAGTCCTTGATTCAAACATAGTGGGATGTCTCAAAGAAGGTGTTTTGCCCCTATCTGCATCCTTCTTTTCACTCTCATCTCTTTCTGTGCAACATGTCCTTGTCTCTTCATCATCCCCTCTCTTCAGCAACTGCTGGAAGTTCTTCATGTCTGGAGAGTCAGAGGACAAGGTGTTTGCCGAGTTCTACATGTTTGAACTCCTGACACACTAACCAAACCCCGGGATGATAAGCATTATGAACTTTTGCTGTAGCATTTACTGTACAAACCAGTTGGAGTTTTGAACTGCAACAGAAGACTCAGCTTGCCAACAGTGACCAGGAAGGACTGTCCTCCGACCTGGCAGCAGTCCGTCTCCTTGGAAACCGTAAACTGGAACACTGATGCTCCGTTTGCTGAGAACATATTGTTTTAAACCGCATAGACACAAACACAAGAACACTTTAAGATGACACTTGAAGTTTGACACCCTTAATATACTTCGACCCACGCTTTTTAGTCTTGTCTTTGTGTTGTGTCATTAACACTATTACAGCATCTGTGTTAAAGGTTCTACAAGCTTTATAGAGCATTTTTTAATGACACGGTTGGTTGTATCTTGTAGGATTCACAGACACATTCACAAGCATGCAGGCAGTGCCATACACATTCCCGCCAGCGGCAACACCATTGCACTGACCGACAGATGGTGGTAACGTGAATGAATGGGAAACATAGCAAAGCACCAGCAAAAGGCAGAGAAGAAGAAGACGAGCTAGCGAACATGGATGTATACAATGCAAGTTTTAAAAATCAGCTTTGCAAATATTTATTTGAGAAGGGAAATGCTTGTGTTTTGGCGAGAAACACTGCAACTGTGAGTGATTGTATGAGAAAACTGCACAGAGTAACTAACTTGTGGGAAATTGCTCTTGAACAGCTGACACAGTAGGAAATACCATCGGTAAACTGGGACAGGTTTCATTACACCCCAGTTACTGCTGCAGCAGTGGAAAGTAAGTCTACTGTATTAGTACTAGTACAAAAAGTATAATTTTGAGATACTGTATTTGTGTGTTGAATGTTCTGCTACAGTCATTTTTTTCTATTTTTGACTCCAAAAAGTATTTTTACAATTACAAATTAACTAATTTTCTTGAATCAAGTACCATTTATCTAGTAGTGCTGCAATGTTCGTATCAAAAACACACAGGTATTTCTCACTTATTTTAAGATAGCATTCAGGACTCAATAAGTAACAAATACGTACATGATTACTTGTTAAGATGGATGTTTATGACCATGTCATGGTACACTGTAATGGACTGAACTACCCAACAATGTATTTAGGAGTTAATTACACTCTGAAAGGGGCCATTCTTCATAATGAACATTTTTGTTTCAAATACTTTCGTACAATTTACTAATAATATTTTTGTACATTTTGAATACATACATTTTGTAGGTTTGAGTATTTTGGCATTTTGGTATTTGTACTTTTACTTAAGATAAGATACATTTCTTGTAAACACTTCTTCAACCTCTGACAAGCTGTGATGTTTAACTTCAACACACAAAAGAGTGAAATATACGTTAATTTATGAATGATCAGTTGTCCATCATGACTCCAACATTCCATTCCTGGTTGGGTCCCCAGCTTTATCTTAACACTGCACTTTTGGCACACACTTTTTCCACTACTACAGCCTCTGTCCCCGGTATTCTCCAAATAAGCAAGCGTGGCGTGTGTGTGTGTGTGTGTGTGTGTGTGTGTGCTCTCACCATCCTGCACAGTGAGCACCTGAGTCTCCACTCCTGTGGTGAGGAGCAGAGTGAGCTCCTGCTCTGCTTTCTGTCTGCACACATTGACCTGCTGCTCTCTGCTCACCCCCTCCCTGACCTGCACCTCCTTCAGAACACAACACACTGGATTATATCATCGCACACCAGAATGTTTCAGATCCAACCAAATTACACCTGACCAGAGCTTGTATAATTTGCATTGCTACTTTTAATATTAACCCCAGTCTGCCAAAATCTCAATTTGGGCAAAGAGGAGAAAGCCTGAGGTATGACTAGCAAGCTGGCTGTGATTGGCTGAGGCCGAGCCGACGCTTTTATCCAAAGCGACTTACAGAAAGTGCAATCAAGTATGCGGATACAACCCCAAAAATTGCAAGAATCATGCAAGTACATCGACTTCATCAAATATGCTTAACTGCTTCAAGTGCTACATTTAGAAACAATAAGAAACCGAGAAGGAGTAATTTTTTGTTTTTATGGGCCATGGTGCAATCTGAACAGATGAGTTTTCAGTCTGCGATGGAAGATGTGTGCGGTTTCCGCTGTCCTACAGTCAATGGGGAGCTCGTTTCACCATTGCGCAGCCAGGACAGCAAACAGTTGTCATTTTGTTGAGTGGTAGCGGGGCCCCCCTCGTAGTGAGGGAGGAGCAAGCCGCCAAACGGCCAGCGTAGCAGAGCGTAGGGCTGGGGTGTACGGTTTCACCATGTCCTGCAGCCCGATAGGCAAGTACCAGTGTCTTCAATTGGATTTGAACAGCCACTGGTAGCCAGCGCAGGGATTGACGGTTGAATACACATGTATGGAAACTCAGAATCTTGTCTACAATATGTAAACCAGGAATATAACTGTCCTTTAAGCAACCCAACATCTCCATTCGACAAATGTCGTATTGCACACAAGAAACTGGATTACTGAGAAAAGCAGGTTTAGGCAGATAATTGCATATCTTCCACAAAGTTAAATGTAAATTTATACATTATCCGTCACTGTGGGTGAATTTTCCAACTAATAGCGAGGAATAATCAGACCACTTTAGTGCATATACTGTAAATATAGTGTACACATATATACAGTGCATATGATGCCTTTGGCTCAGCATGGTCTTGCTATCTTATTCTTTTTGGAGTGTGCACCTTTTATGCACCTTCCATAACCATTTGCATTAAACAGATTAGATTCAGAGCTGGACAGATTACAACTGCATACATTACATAAATGGGAGCAGAGTTTGATTAGTTCAAACTCAAACCCCAAACCAGGTTTATTTACTTAAAATGCATCTCGTAAAGTCACAACCCAGTTTAAAAGAGCAGTATATATATTAGTGCGCCCACTGCAGCCTCCACCGTTACCTCCTCATGTGTCTCCATGTGCTCCTCCTCAGCCCTCACCTCCTCCTGCAGAGTGAAGACCCTGACAGAGAAAGTCAGTGACTCCTCACTCCTCTCGTCCATTCCTCAATGTGAAAGGAAGCTGCTCTTTGGGAAACAGGAGGAGGAGAGGGCACAGGGAAGGGGGGTGGAGAGGAGGGGATGGAGTAAAAGGGGAGGGGAGATGGAGGAAAGATTATGGGGGAAAGAGAGAGAAAAGTAGGGGACAGAAGTTCACATTGGAAGAAACTGAGAAATCTGCAGCGTTCCTGTGAAAACAACTTTTGGATTCCAGCCATACTGAAACCAACAATGCTGTGCTGAAAGTACTTTAAGCTTTTCACATTTGCGCAGTTGCTTTAATGGATGGTCTTGTCCTGTTTCTTTGGGATTTATTCAAGTGATATGTCCAATACATGTATGGTCCGACAGATTCCAACTTACGACCACTAACTGACAATTTAGTTGACCAGTGGAGATCTGTATTGGTTGGGCTGGACAGGAAAGCTGGTGGCATACTGACAATGTATAACTTCACAAATACATAACTGTCCTAGTACTTATTCTAAGTAATTCCAGAAGTAAGAAGAAAAATATAACTCTACTTAAAACAATGAGAAGTATACCTCTCAATCTTAGCACTTTCTGATAAGGCCCCTATAGATGAGGTTTTGCAAAGGACTATTATTGAAAAATGAAATGACATTCATCCTGGGTGTCGGTCAGAACACAATTCCTAGACAGCTGACTTTCTCTTTGAGTACTTATTAAAGAGACTTCCAATAGCACAGCACAGTAGACAGAGCTATGTTGGTAGACAGAAATAATAAGACTGGATACATATGCAGAATACAAACTGTGTGTATTAGTGTGTGGTAACTGAAACTGAGAAATGTTAATGATTAAATAATTCACTGGTAATGGCAACCATTAACAGACTAAACGGCAACTATCTACTACTCAATAGAAGTTTCGCGACTCTCATTCAGCTCTACAACAACTTTGCCTCAAGCTACCATGATTGTGTGGTGTTTGCTACCCTCTACTGGGCTTAATATGCGACCACTTCATACCATGGACACCTGCCACCGAGTTATCACAAGCTACGTCCACATGCACTATACTGTGGCTGCCTACATTCTACATACATTCTTCTCCAGAAAAGCCACAAACATGCATGAAGGCGTTGCTTAAGGTGAACGGAAAGCTATAATACAAGGTGAATGACAGTTACGTCAAGATATAATGTAAAAATATAATTAGCTATCTATTGGCCAATTAGCTAACTAAATTCACAGCTAAGAGTGATATAACATTATTGCCATAACCTACAAAAACTACTCTTTGCATCCCACTTACTTTAGTCATAGACGCACACGTAAAAAGAAGAGGGTTTTTTTTCCAGTCTTAAATCCGCCATCTTGGGGACCACTGGTCTAGCCTTCCATAAACAGCATTCAGTGCATGTATGCTGGAAGCGGCGGACAGCTTCTCGACCTCTGAGAATCCAGAATGACCGACGGATTTCAGCAAACACTCTCTCCGGACCAGGATGACACAGACGGCTGTCAAAATCCTGGACGAGTAATTTGGTTGCTGGACGACTGGGGTCCAGGACGATGGGGTGCACTGTAGTGAGCTCCAGTTCCTCTGCCCGCCGTAATCGGCCACCCACCCGGAGGAGGCCTGAAGCCAGGGCGCTAGGATGTCCAAGGTGCCATTGGGTGTAACCGTAGAGGGCAGCAGGCTCTCTGAGATGTTGTCTGTGCCCCTGATGTGTTCATAGAGGGGGCAGTTAGAGCTTTGGCTTGAACCTTCATCATCTGGAGCTCACTCATTGCTCACTCTAAATCAGTTTGGTTCTAGAGACCAGGACGCCAAGACCAGTAAAAATGATAAAGAATGACAAACTTTATTTCATTTAACAGAATTGTACTCAATGTTTAAGAGAAAGAAAACAAAAGGGGTTGGAGATCCCAGCCAAAAAGAAGAAAAGATGGGAAAGACACCTGCCAGCCACGCAATGGGCCGTCGCACCCAGCTCAAAAGAGAACCAAACCAAACAAAACCTGAAAACTGGACTACCGGTAATCTCCAACCCAAAATTAAGTAACAAAAACCCAACACTCTAATACCTACCATACACTAGAAGACTTTGAAAAGACTGACACCCTTCCACATCTAAAGAGTTTTAGTCACAGAACTATAAGATTTTGCAAAGACTGGGGATCTTGTATTCTGTATTTCCAGTCTAGGATTATGACCAGTAATGCTGGTTTCACTATAAAACTCAGTTTATATATATATATAAAAATATATATATGTATTTTTTTTTTTTACTGTGCTCTGCTACTTTCAGCAGTGAGTGACAGATAAAATGTTGTCTCAGAGTTCACATAATGCATATATTAGGGTTATTGCATAAACTCAATACAATTAGCTGAAAATTAGCCTGGCCACCGTCAGTAATGAATACACACATTGTTAAACCTTTGATCAAACCAATAACTAACAGCAGTAACAGTTACCTAGTGTTTCTGTAGTGGTGACAAAAGAACTAAAGCTCCCTGCGCTCTCCAGGGAAAATATTACGACCAACTCACAAAAGAAATATAACATATTAGAAATTCCGTAAAAGTGTCCGTAGAAACACATCACTCTAGAAATACAAGATAAAGTGCTTTGTAATCCATAAATATAAACTGTGTTTCAGTACAAACTTCACACAATGAATTTTGTCGCCTCAATTCGCTACCAGCCTCCATTGGTTAGCTGCGTTTAAAAAATGATGGTTTCTCCCTAAAATAAGTGTTGGTTGGTGGATCAGATACACACTGCAATAAACACCGACTCATAACACTGTTAAATCACCATCTATCAGGTGTGTGTGTGACAGTGTTTGAGTTTTTTTGGCAACTACCCGGTTTGCTGCGTCCTGTTTGGTGCTGGAGAGAGCGCATCCATTTGTTGTTGCCAATGTTCACATCAATTAACTTCACTATTTGCATGAGCCAAGACTAAAAACTGTGCGTGCCCCAACCCCAGCAAATGATTTTATTCCAACATTTGAAATTTGTCTGCGTACTGTATTATTTTTGTTTGAAAAGTCGTTTGGTGTAAGGCCGGCATAACTCATGCTGGGAAAAGGTATCCAGGACTGTGTTGCCGGCTGTGATTGACGATCAGATTCAGGTGTTCCGCTCCTACAAGAATCAACAGGGAAGGGGGAGGAAGATTACCAGGGAGAGAAAGAGAGAAAGCCAACAAAAACACGCCTGCAAGTGGTGTGGATTACTACACATGCACGGGCACACGTAACACTCATCACCCTGTCCAAAAATGCCTAGCATCACATATGTTTGAGTAGTTGGCTGACTCTGGCCCTCATCTGTGCTGGGCCATGGTGGGGGGTCATGCCATTCCTCCTCTTCAGACTCACCTTCCTCTGCTGGCGAGATGGGATTAACAACAGGTGTTGGGTTCAGCCCTGAGGACAAGCCAGGCGCTGGACAGGCCAGACACTTTGTTAGGGTAGGACGGATGACTGGGGGCTGAGCAGGCTGTTGTAGACCATGGAAAGCATTCAGAAGCTCAGTGAAGTTGCCATGAATTGCTTGTTCTGACTGACGGAGCTGGATATTCTCCCTTTTTAGTCCCCCGAATTGGATGGCTGGTGCCTATGGTTGAGGAGTGGAGTATCCTTTGCACGGTTGTGTCTCCCCGTTGGTGCGCTCGGTGCTGCGGGGGGCTCTGGCTTCTTTGAATTCTCTGGATCTCCCTTTCTGATGTACCCCACCCATTCCATGTGTATTTGTGTGTGATAACTGAAACAGAGAAACTTCGATGAGCCTTTTTGAATTTTGTTTTTTGTGACTTTGCTATTATTATTTCTGATTCTTAAATGTACGCTAGCTCTGCTTAGCACTCACAGCCCATGGTTCACCACCAACCAGTTCACGTTTCTAACTGTGCTCCTTTCTTCATTGCTCTACAGGTATGCAAATATGTACAAAACCTATTCAGTTATCAGTTCTAGTTGTGTGAGACGTTGGAGAGGTGTGTACTCCAAGCTAATGCTAACGACGGTGAGTTCTCCCCCACCTTGACAAGTGTAATATAAATGACAATGTACCGCTTTGATATCCAGGTTCTGTAAAGAAACCGTAAGCAGTTCCAGGAAGATTTTGGTGTTGAATTGTGTTTTAATTGTTTAGCACACTGGGTTTAATGTGTAGTCTTCCAGTGTCCATGTAAAGGCGGTGTCTATAGGCGGCACGCCGTGCCTGATGGTGTATAAAGTATGTTTTTAGTTTTAAGAACAAGCTTAAGGCCTGTGTTTCATCTTAAAGGTTCAGTCTGTATAATTTTGCTTGTGTCAGAATTACAGCTGTATAACCGAAGTACCACTGTTTAATTTCTTTTGAGTAATAACTTTATTTTGATAATTTGCATTTATGATAATATAAAAGGTATTCAGATTGTGTAGTAGGAATTAAGTGTTTAGATGTCAGAGTGAAATATGAATAAGGAATGTATATTGGTAAAAGCAGGTATTTTTGTATTATTTTGTGGTATACCTGAATAAATCTGCGCATGAGCTGACAACAGTATTTTCCTGTGCTCCTTTCTTCATTGCTTGACAGTCTACAGCGTGTTTGCTGCTGGCCCAGGTTCCCCTAGGCCTGAGGTTGGTAATGTACGTATGCAAAAACTGTTGGACTCCGTAGTTATCTCTGGGCCCCTACCCAATTTGACCAGTGTTGATATGTTTAGCCGCATGTCATCATTCAACCACTGGCTGTCGAGGTGGTGTCCAGCAAATGATGTGGGCTTCGTAGACAAACGAAGACCTGGTCTTATTAGGAGAGACGGCATTCATCCCACTGGATGGAACAGCCCTCATATCTAGAAATCTGACCGACTTTATTAGTAAACCAAAACTGTGACAACCCAGAGTTGAGACCAGGAGGCTGAGTTGCAATCCTACACGCTTCTCTGTGCAGTTACCCACCTATAAAGACTGTGTCTGTCCCCGACCACTTCATTATTAGAATTATGTCAATTGAAAGTAAACAGGAGAGGAGTCATAAATAAAAACCTAATAAAAATTAACACCACCACTGCTATAGTCTAAAACAATAGGAAAATTAAGTGTGGACTACTAAGCATCAGATCTGTCATCTAAAGCTGTATTAGTAAACAAGTTAATATCAGATAATCATATTGATCTACTCTGTCTGACAGGAACCTGGCTGTGTCATGAAGTGTGTCCACTCAGTCATATTAACTCACATTCCTCAAGGCACCGGCCGAGGTGGTGGAGTTGCAGCCATCTTTGACTCAAGCCTGTTGATCAACTGTGGACCTAAACTGGATTATAACTCATTCAAAAGCCCAACCTGAAAAACTCTGAAGCCAGTTTTATTCGTTATGGTGTACAAACGTACGTATGGTGTTATGTCTCCAGGTCCGTACTCTGAATTTTTATCCATATCCATCAGATCGATCTCAGTTTGTACACATAAACGATGAATCCTCCATGCACGCCACAGTTAGTCACGGAGTTTCAAGGTTCTGTGCTCGGACCAATATAATTCAACATATTCAATATATACATGTTTCCTTTAGGCGATATTATCAGAAAACACTCCATAAATTTTCATTGCTATGCGGATGATACCCAGTTATATCTATCGATCAAGCCAGAAGAAACTAATCAGTTGGCTTAACTTCAAGCATGCCTTAAGGACATAAAAACCTGAAGACTCAAGTTATTGTACTTGGCCCTGAACAACTCCGAAACACATTATCTAAAGATACAGTTACTCTAGATGGCATTGCCCTGGCCTCCAGTGCCACCGTGATGAATCTCAGAGTTATCTTTGGTCAGGACATGTCCTTTAACTCTCATGTAAAACAAACTTCAAGGACTGCCTTTTTTCACCTACATAACATTGCAAAAATCTGAAGATCCTGTCTCAAACAGATGCAGAAAAAGTACTAATTGCATTTGTTACTTCTAGGCTGGATTATTGCAATTCCTTATTGGCTGTCCCAATAAATCCCTTGAGAGTCTCAAACTGGGGAACATTCGTCAAACGGGGGGAAGAAGAAAAAAGAGGAAAATGGAAAAAACGAGAAAGAAAGGAAAAATTTGGCTATTTTGTATCCATATCTATTGATGCATTTTTGCAGTATTTATTACTATTTACAGTAAACACAGAATACTTTAATAAACAATATTTTAAATTATTTGCAATACCACTATTATTTACAACTATTAACCATTGGTCTTTGGTAAGAGATTCTGACAGAGGACAATACACTCTACCACAGTAAGGACTGTGTCCAGTGTCAGCAGTAAGGAACTGGCCACACTTTTTACATGTATTTGCCTCTGGTGGGTCCTGGATGCACCTGATGTGCTTTCTCTGGGCTTGCCAGATGTGCTCCATCTTCTCCCTGTCAAACAGGGGAACACCAAGGGAGTCGTTGCCACTGGTGCCCTTGAGCCCCTGCAGCAGCTCCTCCAGCAGCTGAATGGTGGTCTCCTCTCCATGGGTCCTCCTCCGGCAACGGATAGCCACCTCCCTGGATAGATGTTTATTGATGTCGCCATCAGTAGGGGAAGACAGGCCCTGGGATTGAAGCTGCTGTCTTTTTGCTTCACACAACAGAGCTAAATCAGCAGCATCCCACCCAAATATGCACGCTGGCAGGCGTGACATAAAGTTTGGGTACAGCTGAGTAGCCTGCTGGTATCTCTTCACCAGGTCTGTTGTCATCATGTCTAGGCCAGCTCCCTCCTGAGCAGTCAGCACACTGATGAGAATCTGACCATACTCATTTCCCACAGAGGTGAGCCAGAGTGCTGTCCCCTTGGCTGTTCCGGCAAGCTTCTTGGTGATCTGAAGCACACAAAATGTATAGGCCTCTGTGAACAAGACTCAGAGTTACTGAAATACAGGCAGTAGTTAATAATATCAGTAACCTACTTCAAAGAAAAAAGATTGTTTAACCTTTTTGGTTGAATCCATTTTAAGAATGGTGCCGTAGGTCGATGTTATTCTGGCCTTGATGTTCTCCAGCCTTGTTAAAATATCCTGGCTGTGAACGGAGAGGAGCCACTTACAGCTCGGCACCACAGCAGGGTCTCAACTGCTTTAAAACCCACGTTGGGCTGTTACCCAGGCCTCTCTCCCGCTGGATCACCCGGATGTCACATGCATACCTTGGACATACACAGATTTATCAATAATAATGTTTTACATAATATCTATTTGACAAGTGTTGTTAATTTCTTCTTCATTCCCCAGATGTAGGCGATGATCCGATGATGGAAGGAAACTCCACTGATACTGACTTTTCACATAATATTGTTTATTTGCATCAAAGATCAGGATCAACAGGCATGCGCATCTTTCCCTACCTAACATTACTATCCCTAACCACCGAAACAAAACAAATATCTGAGATGCTAAGGTATCCACAACATAACAAAAAACATCCTACTCAAAACAATTATAATGAATAAACCCCAAAAACATTTTCTTTTCCTCAGTCTTATACCCCATGTTATACACACTTAATTATTACTCATGTAATTATATAAAAGTCAAAAACACCTTTAATTGAACAAGATCATTGTTGACTAAACTAATTGTTCTACTTCAATGTCCCCTGTAGTGATGTATATAAGGACATATAATGTAGCTATTACTAACACAGGTTACAAATTAATAAACAAAACTCAATAATGTATGAATATAAAAAACTATACTAACATACTAAACAATTGAATGTAGTCCCCATAGTGTTCTGAATAAGATTCATCAATTTTATTGTTACAGTATCCTTGTTCAGAGTCCCCTTGTCCATTTTCAATGTCCATGTGTGAGTGTTTGAGTCCATGGAGACTGTGGGGATCCCTGGACAAGCTGCCACCTTCACATTGCTCTCCCCATTATTGTCCTGGGAAAAGAGAAAACACCAGCCAGTATTTGGCTTTGCAAAAACATCAGATGCAATTTGCAATTAATTCACCTTGTTTTCATATTTTCACAATGTTCAGTTCATAATCCTATTACCAAAATGATGGCATATTTATGAAATGTATAATGGAATGTAGAGAAATTTTACAAATTTTACAGTTCACTTTTCTATTTCCCCCCTTTACCATTCTAAATCCAATTTGGAATGTAAACTTATCCATCCCAAGTAATCTCACTACCTGTAACTCCAATGATCGAAACATAATACAGAATACACCAACCAAAGAAAGTCAAATAAAAACTAATATGTCAACACTCATGATAAAAATCCTAAAATAATCATAAAAGATAAATGTCGCTATGACTACTTCAAAGTTAAACAGCCAAAACTGGATATTGATCCACTATGTCGTCTGCCACTACTTCCTCCTCATCCTCACCTAAGTTATCTGGCATTATCTGCCAGCATTACCACTCCTACCCATCTCAGTATCATAGCCTTTGCGAAAGTCAACAACAACGTACAAAAACAAAACATCACACACAGTGACAAAACAAGAGCCACCAGTATTTGGACCAATACAGCTCCCATTGGTCCTAATTTATCTTGCAACCAAGCATTAGCTGACCATCCAGCTCCTCCTGATGCGCCAAACGCATCTCTAATGTGCTTTAATGCATCTATGACACTAGTTATGTTGTCAGAGCTGTCAGGAATCAAAGTGTAACAGGCATCCCCTGTTAAGTTTAAAGCCACACATAGGCCACCTTGTTTGGCCAAAATATAATCAAGAGCCATGTCATGCTTCAGCAACGTTAATCTATGACTTCTTTGAGTGTTTGACAGGTAGTCAAACCCTCTTATAGTCTCATTTGCAAAACCTTGTAGGGTGTTGGTGATATTATCAATATGATCAGCCAAGAATGTTACCCCATACCATGGCAACAAACCTATACCCCATTTCTCAGATAAACTTATCCTCCAATGATATGTTGCCATATAACAACATCCAGTCCACCCATATGGTAGAAATATATACGCTTTATCACCACAAATCCACCAAATATCCTTAAAATTTCCAATAGTCACATTAACTGGCAAAGTTTGACTTTGTACACTTAACGTTCTACCCAATCGATGGTGAGATGCATGAAAAGTTACTGTATATATCTCATTAACTACTGCTTGATCACGAAATCCAAATTGCATCCCATACTTATCACACTCTGATATCCCCACAAACATTCCAGCCCCGTTATGGGTATTGTTTGAACAAAAACAAGTCATGGCCTTGACAGGTGTCACTTCCATTGCTTCAGGGACTGCATATCCAACGGCATATCCAACGGTTCTGGTACCGTCTCTAAAATTGAAGGCCATGTGCCTGGAGCTGGAATTTTCACTATACATGGACAATTCATGTTAGTAGCTAATCTTACAGAATGAGTCAATTGCTGAAACCATAAGTTTCTACTTGCCCATGGGTCTGATATTTGCAACATTGAAGAATCAAATCCAAATGCTTTCCACTTAACTTCACGCTTCTGTAGTGTATGATAACGTTCAGTCATGTCTTCTGGTGACCAATAAGAATCTAAATCATCATTGTCTATTTCTGCCATAGTTATCTGAACTGTTTCAGATAACTTTGTATCATTCTTTTCAACAGTTAATTCATAATTTCCAAATTCCGTATTAATATTACTCCTATTTTCATTCAGCTCTACCATGGGTTTCTGATCCACATTTATCAATGTCTTCAATGTCTTCGATGTCGCAGATGTCATAGATGTTTTTGATGTCATATCCGATGTCACTGTCACGTTCTGAAATTTTGTAGACATTGGAGATATGATAGTCATTTTACTTGTAGAGGTATCTGTTTTCACTATTTTACTTGTAACATGTCCTGGTGCTACAGGAATAGAAGTTGTCACCACCATAGCTGTAACATTTGTTCCTAGCAAAATTGTAACTAGAGTAGTAGCCGGAGTTGATATATTAATACTACTAGTAGTTCTTGAAACTGTAGTGAGGTACTGCAGCCCTCTGGAATCTCTGACGAGCCACTCCGCAGGGCAGTAGGCCCTGTTGTTTCTGGGACATGTTGCAACACAATGTCACCAAATCTTCTTTCCTGCTCGTTGACTGATAAGTCATCTCTGGCATCATTAGGAGTGTAATCAACACCAACATGACTGTCCACAACATGGTCAATTTCTCCATCCGGATTTTGACCTTGGAGGTCCTCATGAACCTCTGCTTCTCCAGGCTCTCTTGAGCCATCAACATCCTTTAGTGCTTTAACACAATGCGATAAATGATACCAAGTCGGAGATCCTCTAACCTGCACTGCAGTTCCAGTACTGCGAACAACTTCAAATGGTCCTTGGCGGCGTTCGTTAAACCACTTCCTTCTAAACACCTTCACAAACACCTTGTCTCCGGGCTGCACTGTGTTCCTCTTTTGCTCATCTAGCCTCTTTTGCACCTCCTCCTGCTTTTGCCTGTCAGAAACATATGTGGATATTTTCTTATGTAAAGCAGCCATATACTGAACACACGTTCGCATTTCGTCTTCCAAGAGGGCCAAACTAGGACCTTTTCCACTGGTGCGTAAACAAGGTGTTGGCATTCGTCGACCTGTGGCCAATTCATGGGGTGTCATGTGCAAATCACGGAGCTCACTCGAACGGCAAACCATTAATGCCAATGGAAGCGCCGCTACCCAATTTAGACCCATGTGTTGGCATATCTTAACAATGCGACTTTTCAACACACCATTCATTTTTTCACAAGCTCCTTGGCTTTGCGGATGGTAAACAGCTCCTAGACGCTGTTTAATTCCCAATTTCTGTAGAATCAATCTTACCGTTTTATCCACAAACTCTTTACCATTATCTGAGGATATACGATCTGGAAGTCCCCATCTACTTATGACCTCACGACACAAGAACTTAGCAACAGACTGAGCATCCTTCCGCTTGGTAGGACAAGCCTCAGGCCATCGTGAAAATCTATCCACTACAACAAGCATGTATCTTTTGCCTTCAATTGGTTTTATCATGTCAACAAAATCCACAACCAACTCACGCATGGGACCTGTCGGAGTTGGAATGTAACCAGGAGGGACTGTCAAACCTCTCTGAACATTATTTTTTAAACAGATAGTGCATCTGCCTATGACATAATAAATTTGTTCAAGCAAATAAGGTGCCCAAAAACCATACTCTTTCGTTATCTTTCTCCTTACTTCCCCCCTTGAGACATGAGCTAGCCCATGTGCTTCTTGAATCATCAAACCTAGTAGGTCTGGTGGTGCTACCATCAATCCTTCATGATTTCGCCACAGACCAGTGGAATCTTGGGTGGCTCCTCGATCTTGCCACAATTGTTTATCATAGAGGCAGCTTCCTGCATTGAAACCACATCTCTGAGTGTAATTTTATCTTCCAAGTCCACCTCATGAGTGACCAGAAAGACCTTGCCCAATTTATCTGCTCCTGTGACTGCTTTTGCAGCCTCATCTGCTGCTTTATTACTGAGTGTGACCCTTGACATGTCTTTTTTATGTGCAGCACACTTAGCTATTGCTATTTCTTTAGGCTTCATCATAGCATGCAACAACTTCATTATCTGAGCATGATGCTGTATAGGAGAACCATCCATTTTCTTAAATCCTCAATTTCTCCACACTGCTCTAAACAAGTGACACACATTATGCGCATAAGCAGAATCTGTATATATTGTCACCCGTTTTCCTTCTGCCAACAAACATGCTTCTGTCAGCCCCACTAGCTCAGCAAGTTGTGCCGATGCAGGCTGTGGTATTACTTCTGCTTTCTCAACAACAAATTCAGTTCCTTGTGCTCACTACTGCATAGCCAGCACTCAATGTGTCTCCTACTCGATAGCAGGACCCATCAGTCCAATACTCCAGATCTGCCTCTTGCAATGGAAGAGCTTGCAAATCTGACCTGAGTCTTGAGTATTTCTCTGCTTCTAGAACACAATCGTTTGGCTCCCCATCCTCTGGAGTTGGCAAATTTTCAGCTGGATTCACCGTGGCACATCTTGCCAGGGTAACATCTTCCTGTTCCAAGAGTCTATGATAATCTCTGAGCCTAGGCATTGTCAATGTATATTGGCCATAATTTAAAAGATTTCTGAGACTGTGATGGGTAAGAATTGTCACAGGATAACCCATAGTCACAGCTGACACTTTGTCATACATCAAATGAACTCCCACCATTGCTCTGTAGCACAGTGGTAACCCCAACTCTGCTTCTGAATAAGCAGTGGAATAATAAGAAATGGGCTGAGGACTTGTCCCCGTACCCGTTGGCTGACAAAGAACTGCACATGCATATCTACCCCCAGTGGATGTAGACACATACAGCAAAAAGTTCTTAGAATAGTCTGGCAATACTAGTGCTGGTGCCTTCTGCAACCTTTGCTTCAAGGTCTCAAATGCCACAAGACCCTCCTGGGTTCAGGTCAGGTTACAATGAAGTTGGGTATTTCCAGTAGCTTTGATCATGGCCCTCAAAGGCCCTGTTAGACTGGCATAATCCTCTACCCATGCTGAAGAATAACCAGTAATGCCAAGAAATGTCATCATCTCTCTGACTGTCCTAGGCTTTGGAGCCCTTTGGATGGTCTCCAAATGTTTGTCAGAGATGCTTCTACGTCCTTGTGTTATGTTTTGACCCAAATAAACCACTTTCTCCTGGCAGTATTGCAGCTTCTTCTGGGAGGCCTTGTGTCCCTTTTCTGCCAATATCTGCAACAACTTAACTGAGTCCTCATGACATGTTTCTTTATCTGGTGAGCAGATGATGATGTCATCAACATACTGAACAACAGTACTATTTTGCAAGATCTGATCTATCCCTGCCAAATCATCTTTCAACACTTTGTTGAAAATATGAGGACTATGTTTGAATCCTTGTGGCAATCTCTTGTACTCATAAGACTGTCCTTTATATGTAAACCCAAACAAACCTCGACTTTCTGCGCTCAGTGGAACACTAAAAAATGCTCCACACAGATCTAACACTGTGAAATGTGTGGCGTCTGGGGGAATTTGAGCTAACAAAGTATGTGGATCCGGCACATCTGCTGGAAAATCAGCAACCACTTCATTTACTGCTCTTAAGTCATGTACCATACGATAGGACTCATCTGGCTTCTTTAACGGCAATAAAGGTGTGTTGCTCTGAGGATTTGAAGTTATCGTCAAAACATCTGCTTGCAACAGTCCTTCAATTTGTGCTCCAATCCCTTCAATTGCCTCCTCTTTCAGTGGGTATTGGCTTTTCCAAGGTGGTTTGGTTCCTGGTCGAAGTTCAACTTTCACTGGTTGGGCTGACTTCACAAATCCAATATCAGTACTGTGCTTTGACCACAAACATTCTGGAACTTGTCGCAGCATCTCCTCTCTCATACCATCTGAGTCTAATTTTGCACTGAAGATTGACTCATGTGTCATCTGCACCGTCTGTGGTTGCCCTTGTCCATGAGCTGAGATCATAATCTTTATAAATCGCTGATCTTCACTTCTCCAGATAGCAAGATTTTCCTTTATCGGTTTAAAAATGGCTTTCTCCGCTTCTGCCATCATTGTCCCTATATGTTTTTGTTCATATCCTTCAGCCACTCTCAAAGACACATGTGGAACACTTTTCTTGATATTATGCTCTTTGTCAAGATAATCATTACTGCTTATCTTCATTGCTGCTCCTTGTGGTCCCAAAATTATACAACCCGAGACGAGCTGCACTTGTTCTGGTTGATGACTTAACCACTTTGCTGGATTTGATTCAGCAGCACTCTTAAAATACTTAAGCGTGCAATGTAGTGGACACTCAGGAAGTCTTGCATCAGGCATGTTTGCTATGATGAATTTTTTTCACAACTTGACCGGCTCCAGTAGCTCTGGACTAAGATTTCCAATCCAATAGGCTTCAGAAGCCTCAGTCTCTGTTGTCATCAATAACTGGTGGTAGGTTTCACTTGGCATTTCCACCAGACAGCCGTCTGGTGTGCATCGTATCGTACACTTTAATCTGCACAAAGCATCTCTGCCCAAGAGTGCAATTGGCGTATGTTCTGACACCAATATAGGTATTGTGATCTTCTGATTTTTACAGCGGAGCTCAATTGGTTTTGTGAGAGGAACCAGCTGTTTCACACCCTCAAACCCGATTGTCCGTATCAATTGGCCAGACATGGGGAGATGTATAGCGTCTTCAGGCCAAATACAGGTGAAAGCAGCTCCACTATCTGCCATCATTTCTAATGGTTGATCATTTACTTTCACCTTTACGATTGGATCTTGCTCCGGCCTTGACACTACCAGCTGACACCTCCCTTGCGAGTTTTCTGGGCACCCCTAGAATTCTGGTTCCAGACCCCTGTAAGGGTTTACCGGTCCCCTGGGTAGGCGTGGTTGTCCTCTGAATCCTCCTCTAAATCCTCCTCTGTAGCCTCCTCTGAAGCCTCCTCTTGACCTGTAGCATTCACGAGCAAAGTGGTCCATCTGTCCACAATTATAACATCCTTCAGTCGACTGTTTAAAATTGGCATTAAAATATCCTCCTCTTCCTCTTCCTTGATTTCCTTGTCCTCTTCCTCTCCACAATTGTGACTGGCCAAAACCTGGTTGTGAAAATGGAGCAACGGGGGTCACAAATGATGACTGTGGTGGTTGAAATCGGATCTG
This sequence comes from Enoplosus armatus, assembly GCF_043641665.1. Taxonomy (NCBI): domain Eukaryota; kingdom Metazoa; phylum Chordata; class Actinopteri; order Centrarchiformes; family Enoplosidae; genus Enoplosus; species Enoplosus armatus. The sequence goes on from NC_092203.1 coordinate 427,899, forward strand.
TCCTGGCTGAGTTTGTGGTGGTTGATTTGGCTGGGACTGACTCTGCATAACCACGGCTTGGTTTTTGTCCTTCTTTTTGTTATCTACCAATTGTATTTGATTAAGTTTTCTGAGAGTCTCCTGGTCCTGTTCTTTCTGGTCTTGCTCCTTTTTCCGATATAGTTCCACTTGGTGTGCTATATGATCCGTGTAGACACCTCTTGTCATGCTTCCAAGTCCAACCACCTCGGCCAGTTTGCTCCTCACTGGCAGGGGCAGCCCTTTCTGTAGCTTAACTCGCAAGATTGATTGCTCCATCTCATTCAAATCCGGATCATTCCCTGTAATATTTCTCCAAACTTGATGAACCCTTGACACGTAAGCCCTCGGGTTTTCCTGTGGACCCAATGACTCAATGAGAATATTGTCAGGATGTACATTTGTTGGGAACATGTCTCTCAATGCTCTCCACAATTGACCTCTACTTGCAGCAAACAACTCCGGATCATTTACTGCAGTCCCCATATATCGATCAAGTCCTGCATTTTGCAGAATCTCTTGCATAGTTGGGATCCCAAGGAGACTGGCCAGAAGTCTCTTAATGTCTCCCATGGCAGGCTGTGTTCCCACCAAAACTTCTTCCAGCTTTGCGATCCAAGGATGTGCTCCATCTTGAAGAGTAGGTAATTTTCCAAGAATGTCAGACATATCTGTATTTTGCCAGGGCTTATACTCCAGATTCCTACCTCGAATGACCACTGGGCACATCTTATCCAAATCCATTTCCTTCCTTGGGCGTAGTGCATATTTTGAAGTATCTGCTTTTTGAACTATTCTCTTTCGCAATTCTCTTCCCGTTGCCCGCAGGTCCTGTATCTGCTTCTTCAATGCCTGTCGGCGCTCCGTGCAGACAGATTCTTCCAGGTCCAATTGATATCTGCCCAGAGTGTTCTCAACCTCTCTTAGGACCTGTTGTCTCTCACCTTCTTTCCCAGTACTGGATGCTGTAGGGAAAAGAAATGAAAGACCCTCATCCTCCAAGTCTTCATCACTGGCTCCATCTTCACTCTCATCCGTGTCACTCTCTTCTGGACTCCTTACTGATCTACATCCTCTTTCCTCTGCTTTAGTCAACATCTTTTTGACTGCTTGGCTGTATCCCCCAATGGCCTCATCCGAGTCATTCTGACTCTCATCTCCCAACTCCATCCTTTTGAACCTCAGTCTACTCAAACCTCTCAGGCGTGTCTTCTTCTTCTTGGATTTGGAGGTCGGATACATTTTTATGGTTGTTTTGGCTTTTCCCGTTTCGATTATTCGCTCGTATTCATCTTTGATGTGGTAATTGCCCTCCTGGCTGATCACTGGGAGCTGAGGATACACATCAGTGAGCTGCACCTTTTCCTCATAAGGTGGGGGCTTCTTTACTGAGGCAGTATGTGAGAAGGGAGCATTGATCTTTGCCATTAACTTTTCTGTTTCCTTCACATTTTTTCCTATCTCTTCTTCCGTTCTTTCTCTCCTTTCCTTTGCGACTTTTACTACTTTCTGTCCCTCACTCTCAAATAACTGCAAAATGCCAAGCTCGGTCTGTCTCTTGTCCTTGCGTTTTTGTCCCTTCTTACCTTTCTTTTGCCCTACTTTATAAGTAGCCACCAGCACTTGCATTGTTTTAATCACATCTGGGTTAAGAGTGCCTTCCACTGGCCATGGTTGATCAATATCCGGCCAACGCTTGCTCCATTTTTTCGACATTTCTGAAACACCTTTGACAAGAGGATTATTCTTCTGTACTACATCAACAGGGGTAATTGCTTTCATAATTTTAGTGTCCATCTTTGACATTGTGATGGCTTCCCTGTACTCTCGTATTATATCAAAAACAAATTAAAAGTATATTTATGAAGCACCTTATTATCACAAACAATCCAGAAAAACTACTGAATTTGCCAACCTCAAAGGAAACCAAAGGTTTAGCGGTCCAAAAACAAAATCGAATTGCCAAATTATTTCAACACTTAATCTTAACTCAAATCAAACAAGATCATGCTCAGACAATGAAATCCTCTTCTGCAGCTTTCAACTGCATTTGAATCAAATCAACCGTTCACAAATAAGTAATTAAATCAATACTACTCCACTGTTAGATTAAATGCATCAGTTGATCAGTCCGTTGCCAAGCCTCCAAGTGTAATATATATATCCCCTATATGTATTTTATGAACCCCAAACTAAATACCAATAATTGAAAAGTAAAGTTGTGTGACTATTTTGAAATAATATTAGTTATATGTGAGTGTATATGTATGTAGGTGACTACAGATATTTGTTAAAAGAGTTTGTGGATAAATACACTGGCCTTGATTGAGCTGGATTCAGGATCCACACATGCTGTCATCCACAAGCCTTGATGGATGTGAAGAACTGCCAGATGTTTTTCTCATCTGTGTCTTGGAAGGTCCAAATTCAAACACTTTCCATCTCCTGTCTTACCCCACTCTCATACCCTCATAGTTGGGTAGAGGAAGAAAAAGAGAAAACAAATCAACAATTTCAATGTCTTATTCTTACCCTTGCTCTTTGTATATCTGACAATGAATAATTCAATGAAGTTTGCACACTCTATTTACCATCAAGTTATTTTATTCTGTCATAATAAGTATATTTTTATAAGAGTTTCTCTTTAAACAATTTTAACTTAATTAAATGTATCACAGTTCATTATATTCATACATACTTTTATCAATTTATGAATTTAAAGAATAAGTATTTTAATATAATTTCAATCTGGCGTGACCTCTAGTTCTCTGTCCCCTTTCTCTGTCTGTTTTACACAGAGAGAGAAAAAGAAAAAAGTGGGAGGGCTCACTCACTGCTCTCTTTTTTTAGAAGGAGCCGCCTTCAAAAATGAGACACCACCCTTTTCTCTGCCTCTTGAAAGTAACAAAGATTTCCAGTTTACACTGACTGTCGGGAAGCGAACATCCGGCCCAACTCTCCTCAAGAAAAATTTACTCAGTGTATGAAGCACAAAGACAGAGACAAGGTACACCCAAAAGCCAGAACCATATCTTCCCAATCAACAGCCGAAATACAGAATTTATCCTTTAACCATCCAATCTTCTCCTCTACTTTCTGCGCAATCCACCAACCACAGAAGAACACATTTTAATACTCTTTATCAGGAGATTTTCTTTCCCTTTAACTTGTCAAATTATTGTCTAGTGCTTATGCAAACAAACTGTCCCTGCCAGTCTTCAGACCTCATATCTTATTATTATTATTATTATATTTATTATTCGTATTCTTATAAAATGTCCCAAAGAGGCTCATTATATTATCAAAATATTAATGTCCCTGAATGGGCTCATTCTCTTATACAATTATATCAAACTATTAATGTCCCTGAATGGGCTCATTCTCTTATACAATTATATCAAACTATTAATGTCCCTGAATGGGCTCATTCTCTTATACAATTGTAAATGTCGTCCTTTTTGGGCTCATGTTTTTATCAAATTATAAAGTCCCTTCAAAAAGAGCTCATTGGATTTTTAACACTGTATCAACAAAAATATCTTGCCTTATGAATTGTTAATCTCCTGCAGTCAATCACAACCTATATGTCTATTCAATCAAAATTCTACTACATATATATCAAGTACACATTACAAAAATCATTCCACAGCCTTGCACACACACTGCCATACCCCACACAACATACACACACAGACAGAGACGGACGGTCCAGCAACAAAAATCCTGCAGCACACACACATCAGCTCTCAAACACACCCCCAGCGCTTGAACTTATTCCCTTATGTTTTTCTCATCTCTCTTTTCACTTTTCTTAATCTTTATCCTCTCTTATTTTCTATCTTCACTTTATCCTTTAATCATTTATCCTTTAACCATTTATCTTTTAACCATTTATCTTTTAACCATTTATCCTTTAACCATTTATCTTTTAACCATTTATCCTTTAACCAATTATCTAACCAACTATCCTGGATCCTTAATTTACTATTTTTACCGATACCAATTTGACTATTCAAAGCTAACTTTCACACAATGTCTAAATTTACACATCTGACTGTTAAAGAAGAATACAGGCCCTGTACTTCATTAATCTGATTGCATGGTTATTTTAGCACACTTTTATTGTTACTAATACAGCTATTCCCTTAAACATTATTCCTTTTTCTTCTACCGTTTATTTCTCTTTTCACTTATTTCTATCTTTTACATCCTTAGTATTACATTAATTTAGACGGAGTCTCACTTCCACCATCAACACATCACTACATCAACACAGATTCTTCTTATTAGTGCAACCAACAGTTTTAATCAAACAAACCAGCCTCACTTGACGTCTTGATGTGGTAGTTTGTGGGTTAAGCTGTCAATTCGGATGCAGCGAATCCTGTTCGTGACGCCATGTAATGTTGTGAATTTCTTCTTCATTCCCCAGATGTAGGCAATGATCCGATGACGGAAGGAAACTCCGCTGATACTGACTTTTCACATAATATTGTTTATTTGCATCAAAGATCAGGATCAACAGGCATGCGCATCTTGACCTGTACAGCACCCGTAGCCGAATCAGTACTGCTGCCTCGAACACTGTTCAAACTCGTCTTTTATACATTTAGGCATACATGGGGTCTTACTATAACACATGAGTCTGTAAACTTATGTCTCCCTAGGGTCCCTCAGTACCCCAAAACCGATATTATTAGTTATTTGCACAGCAGTCTATGGGTCAGGAAAGCAGACCTCCATAACTCCTACATACCAAGGAGACCTCATCCAAACAATAATGAATCTTATAAGTATGAGGCCCCAACATCTGCTTATTTGTTCACCTGGAACATTGCATACGTGGCAACTTTGTACTGTATATCATTTTATGAAAAGACTATTTTTATGATTAGTGTCAAATAATACACATCACAAGGCAACAGAGAAAAGAGACGTTACTCACTTTTGTGTGAGGATGACCCGAAATTCTGATCTGTGAGTCCAGTTGTGTGAGGACAGTCTGGCTCCAAGAGACGTGAGTTGATCTAAATTTGGTGCAGGTTAGTGTCTCTGCCACCATATTGTAGATCCTGTCCACATCCAGGACCTGCCGTGCCCTCTTATGCAGCCCTGCTCCTGTGAGCTGGTGCCGCCCACAGGCAGGGTTGGGACAGACCACCTTCACCTTCCACAATCTGTAGGGCATCCAGACAAGAAGTGGGTGGGCAAAAAACGGTCTGGAGCAGGAGCCTGGTGGTACACATGGCTCGGCTGTGGTGGAAAGTACCAGAGTTTCAGGTTGTGTTGAAGCTCTAGTCTTCCTTTAGGGCCCAACTTCAGCACAGTCTTGACAATCCACTTGTGGTCTTCAGGTGGCAAGCCCTCAGACCACAAACAGGGAAGCTGAGATGGTGACGCTTCAACTGTCTCTGTCCTGGAGTCAGCCGTCTGTGCAATAACAAAACAATGCATAAACATACTTATTACTGCTAAAAGACACTGCTGATGCTAAGTTAAATGACTTTGTGATGACCCCTCCCACTCTTGTTTGTGGCTTCTGGTGTGTTCTCTTGTGTTTCCTTTTGTGTAGGATACAGAGTGGCAGAGGTGTGTCAGGAGGATGAGCCACATCTGAATCAACTCTTCCTGATTGCCCTTTCTGCTTGCCATATAAGAGGGCTGGATTTGGCAGTTCTGGCTCTCTCTCTCTATCTCCCCAGCCAGAAGGGTTTTGTTTGGTTGTGTTTTGGGTTCTATTTGATTGGCTTTATGGAATCCATTTTATTTACATTACTTTTGCCCACACTCATTCACTCCCTACACCACCGATAATACGGATTTACCAGTTTCTTTGTTCTTTTGTGTATAGGTTAGCGTCGGTTAAATCAATTTGTTTTGTTTAAACCGTCATTATCTATGTGGTCTCCCTTGTTTTGTCTGAACTCTGAGCCGGTTCATGACAGACTTACTGACACAGTGGCACACACTGGGACAGGCACTGAAGCTTGAGCAACAGTCTGAGGGTCTGAAGCATGTGAAAGCATGGCAAAGAAAAGGGTTAAAAATTTACTAAAATTCATAGCAAAGTGTAAGTTATTATTCCATACAGCTGCTCTACATGAAACACTGTTATTTGGCTTTCAAGTTTCATTTCTGATTTAAAAGCTTTTTAATACTAATAAAAAAATGTGTGTAGAAATACAGATACTGTATTCAAAAAGTGAGTTACATCATTACTCACTGGGACAGCAATGCTGGCTGGAGAACTGATGGGGTCAGTGACTTGGGTCTGTAAAGAATTCAGTCTAAGTAACTTGTAATAATAACACAATTTAAACAGCTGATATTTGATCTCTATTTGCCTGTGTTACTCTTCTAGCTTTGCTGAGATTTGGCTTCGCAGCAGCACCATGAGACCCCCCAAATCTTGACTTGGTAAACTGAACGGCAACAAAGCAAAGGGCCGTGTCATGAGAGGACTATATTGTCAAACTATCATTCAGTGAACAAAGCGTCAAATATTCACTAACAAATCCAAATACCATTGATAAATTCAATATTGGTCGCTGTTTATGACCCTGCACTCCCAGCACTTCCCACTGTTGCAGTCTGTTGCCCCACGATGGCTTGGGCCGGACCCACTGCTGCAGTCTGTTGCCCTACGGTGGCTTGGGCCAGACCCACTGCTGGCCCCTGCACAATACTTGCTCCAGTTGGCTGTGGCAGAGTAGATACAGTGCTGTGAAAAAGTATTTGCCCCCTTCCTGATTTCTTATTTTTTTTCGTATTTGTCACGCTTAAATGTTTCAGATCATCAAACTAATTTTAATATTGGACAAAGATAACCCGAGTAAATACAAAATGCAGTTTTTAAATGATGATTTCATCGGACATTCTCCTTCAGGATTTTCTGGTAGAGAGCAGAATTCATGGTTCCATCAATTACGGCAAGTCGTCCAGGTCCTGAAGCAGCAAAGCAGCCCCAGACCATCACACTACCACCACCATGTTTAACTGTTGGTATGATGTTCTTTTTATGAAATGCTGTTAGTTTTACGCCAGATGTAATGGGACGCACACCTTCCAAAAAGTTCAACTTGTCAACTTTGTCTCGTCAGTCCACAGAATATTTTCCCAAAAGTGTTGGGGATCATCAAGATGTTTTTTGGCAAATGTGAGACGAGCCTTTGTGTTCTTTTTGGTCAGCAGTGGTTTTGGCCTTGGAACTCTCTAATGGGTGCCATTTTTGCCCAGTCTCTTTCTTATTGTTGAATCATGGACACTGACCTTAACTGAGGCAAGTGAGGCCTGCAGTTCTTTAGATGTTGTACTTGGTTCTTTTGTGACCTCCTGGATGAGTTGTCGATGCGCTCTAATTTTGGTAGGCCGGCCACCCCTGGGAAGGTTCACCACTGTTCCAAGTTTTCTCAATTTGTGGATAATGGCTCTCACCGTGGTTCGCTGGAGTCCCAAAGCCTTAGAAATGGCTTTGTAACCCTTTCCAGACTGATAGATGTCAGTGACTTTGTTTCTCATCTGTTCTTGAATTTCTTTCTTTTTCACAGCACTGTACATCACAAATTAATTAATTAATTTATTGTCAAGCATACACACAGACACACACTCTACTTGAGTCTTTAATTGGACAGGGTTACCTTCTGAGTGTGGAATCCGCACATGCACGTCCTTTCTTGACCAAACAAGGACGTCTGTCCATGGCACTGCATTGGACATTTGTCGATCTAATGATAATAGCTGTACATTTGATTCAATTGAACACATATTAAATCATTGATTTGCATTTGTGTAGTTACAGAGATCTGATGAAAATGATTTGCTTATTAAATGTTAACTCACAGGATCCTTTTATTGTATTTGATACAAGTTATAATGAGTAAAATGTATTGTGAGCGTAAATAACAATGAATCCAATGTACTGTGCCATGAATATACTCATATCCTTTGACACAGCTCATGCCACTTCTTTTGCCTGGGAGCCGGTCTGTTTTCTTATGCAATCATTTTAATGTTTGGTAATATTAATTATGGTAAATAGTTCAGCAGTTTGACTAATCTGGCGCTTCATATAACGGATATGATATTGACGTTTTTATTATATTAGGCCTACATTCCTGTCACCTGTTCTCAAAAGGGTTAGACAAGCCTGACTGCACATACACTAGTGATTGTGTGGGGAATATGTTTAACACTAAATGATAACCATGAAAGTATTACATGCATGAAAATTGTGTCACTTAACCGAAGTTAAGGTTACTTACGATAGCTGTTACAGTGTAGCTAACTACCTTGAACTTGTGTAAAGTGATACGTTGACATTACCACCATGAACGTGGCCTAGTCTATACATATGAAAACTGTCATTAGGTGAAAACAATTGTTTATTGCATGAACAACACTGGCCTTATTCAAAATGAACGTTAGCAAGCTAACGTACGCGTACGCCTTTAAAACTTCATTGCTTTCTGCCGAAACCCGCCAATACATTTGTTTATACATCTGAATTTAAAGGATTTGGTAGAAATATTCTGCTTCATAGTCAACATGTTGTTCTCCAAATGCTGTATTCATAGTCTAATGTTACCTTAAAGCCACCTTAGTAGATGACATAAGGCCGGCTGGCAAGAACTAACGTTAGCGAAATTCCAGACAGATAACGGAGGGTTTGTAATGTTGATAGCTGAATCAATCAATATGACAACATGATATAACTGCTGAAATTACTTCAATACTTTAAGTTATATCATATACAGCACTGTAGTAGATGTGTAAATACTCACCATGCTGCTTGAATTGAACCTATTTGCGCGACCTATCTTGTCCAGCTTACGCTCTGTATTCAACTTGATTGAACGGCCCTTTCAAGAAACTCTGTCAACATTTCTGCGCCGTGATTAGTCAAATGTTAAAAGCCGGGGAGAATGCGCTAAGAAGATTGGTCGCCGAATGTTGAAGCCACGAATGTTATAGGCCATAATTCTTCAACATTTCTGAATGTTGTGTTGAGCAATCCACCTGTGTTGTGTCCGAGCCCCCCCCCCCCCCCCCCCCCCCCTTCAAAGTAACAGTTCAAATGAAGTTTAACAGTTCAGGTCAAGTTCAAGTATCTTGTCAATAAGATGTACTTTGTGTGACCTATGACTTAACACCTTTATGAAACTGCAAAGACGACAGTTAAAGGTACAACACGCCTGTGGTTTCTGCATCTGCCAAGCACCCCACGCTTGCAGTGAAAAGCCACATATGCACTGGAAAATTTATTTTGTGGTCTCACATGTTGTTACCCAATAGCTAAGATGTTTTTATGGATCTCTTTTTATGGTTGCATGCCTTCTATGTCATATTCTCTGCATTAACATACATACATTGTCATATCATGTGAGAAACTGTTCTGCAACAGCCTGCAAAACCTTTGTTGAGGTTCCATGGTGTAATGGTTAGCACTCTGGACCAGCGATCTGAGTTCAAATCTCGGTGGAACCTGATTTTGTGTGGGACAAAAGGTAAGAGAATAAAACCTATCCGCTGAATGATAAACCTTTGTCTGATTGTGCTGCGTTCAGGTCGCAGTTTCTACTGGAGGCGTGGATTCAAGTCCCAGTTCTGACAGTTTTTCACTGGAAACTGGACTCATTTCCTCTAGCATGATAATGGGAAAGTAAAGTCAGCCGTTGCTGTGTTCGGGTACGAGTGTATGAGAAAATACAGGCAATGCCACATACAGATTCAAAGTAGTAGGTAGTTTCTGGCCTCTCGTGAAACACCAACTGATGCAATGCCAGGTCCCGCTCCCAACAAATAGCAGCCTACCCCTATCCCAGCTCTTCGTTCTTTATGTGCTGATGATTTTAAGTTACTACACATGCTAGAATGTGTTTGTATACAGCAGATCTATTTGATGCTGGATGAATTGTTTGTGGGAAGTCTTGGGAAAAGTACAGAAAAGGAAGAAGAGAAAGGAAAGAACAGTTGGCCATTCTTACTATGTTCGGGGACAAGTAGTAGGCAGCCTCTGGCCTCTCATGAACCTCCAGCTGCTGCAACGGCAGGTCCCATTCACAACAAATAGCACCCTCTCGCTATCCCAACTTTTTATTACGTATGTGTGATTGGTTGTATCTTTGGTGTCACTGGTATTGTTACATTCCATCTGTGTCATATTCTTTGCATTAACATACATACATACACGGTGATATCATGTAAGAACCTGTTCCACGAAAGTTTACAAAAGCTTTGTTGTGGTTCCATGGTGTAATGGTTGCGACAAAAGTTGAGCCATGGCATATCATTGCAATACCATATCAAGTTACATAGCGACAATTCTACTACAAAGAGGGTTTTTATAGTCAGGATGGCCGAGCGGTCCAAGGCGCTGCATTCAGGTCGCGATCTCCACCGGATGCATGGGTGCAAATCCCACTTCAGACAGTTTTTCACTGGAAACTGGAACCATTTCCTCTAGCATGATAATGGGAAAGTAAAGTCTGACGAAGTATGAGTTCTTGCGCACATGACAATGTACCAGTGCAACTACAACATTTGTAACGCTGCTTACATACATACAGATTCAAAGTATTAGGCAGTCTCTGTTGAGCCATGGCATATCATTGCATTACCATGTCAAGTTACATAGCGAAAATTCCACTACAAAGAGGGTTTGTATAGTCAGGATGGCCAAGCGCTGCGTTAAGGTCGCAGTCTCCACTTGAGGCGTGGTTTCAAATCCCACTTCTGGCAGTTTTTCACTGGAAACCGGAACCATTTCCTCTAGCATGATAATGGGAAAGTAAAGTCAGCCGTTCTTGCTGTGTTTGGGTAGGAGCGGATGAGAAAATACAGGCAATGCTGCTTACCGACATACAGACTGAAAGTAGTAGGTAGTGTCTGGCCTCTCATGAATCTCAAGCTGATGCAATGCCAGGTCCCGTTCCCAACAAATAGCCCCTAACCCTATCCCAGCTTTTAATTCTTTATATGCTAATGGTTGGAAGTCACTACACATGCTAAAATGTTTTTATATACAGTAGGCCTATTTGATGCTGGATGATTTTTTTGTGGGAAGTCTTGGGAAGAGTAGAGAAGAAGAGGAAGAGAGAGGAAAGAAAAGTCGGCCATTCTTGCTATGTTCGAGGACAAGTTGTAGGCAGCTTCTGGCCTCTCATGATCCTCCAGCTGCTGCAACGGCAGTTCCCATTCACAACAAATAGCACCCTCTCGCTATCCCAGCTTTTCATTCCGTATGTGTGATCGGTTGTATCTTCTGTGCCACTGGTATTGTTACATGCCTTCTATGTCATATTCTCCATATTAACATACTTGCATTGTGATATCATCTGAGAAAGTGTTCCGCAACAGCCTAAGCACCTTTGTTGAGGTTCCATGGTGTAATGGTTAGCACTCTGGACTTTGAATCCAGTGATCCGAGTTCAAATCTCGGTGGAACCTTTAAAGTGGGAAGACTGGAAAGAGAATGCAGCTAATCTGCTGAAAGACAGATATTCATCTGATATTGCTGTATGTGGAAGGACGCTTCGTTCAGGTTGCAGTCTCCACTGGATGAATTGTTTGCAGGAAACCTTTTTCACGCAGTGTACAAATTCCACTTCTGACAAGTTTTTCACTCGAACCGTTTCCTGTTACATGATATTGGGAAAGAAAGGTCAGCCATTCACCTGCTGCACCGCCAGGTCCCATTCACAACCAACTGCAGCCTATCACTATCCCAGGTTTTCATATCACTACATAGGCTAGAATGTGTTCTATGAAAAATCCATAGAACACATTCATTATAGTAAGAAGATTTGTTTGTTTCACACAAACGGATTAATTGTTATTGATGTGTGAATTGATTGTAGGAAGTCTTTTTCACATGTTATCTTCTGTTTCACTGGTATTGTTGCATGCCTTCTATGTCATATTATCTGCATTGACGTACATACATTGGAGGCGTGGGTTCGAATCCCACTTCTGACAGTTTTTCACTAGAAATTAGAACCATTTCCTCGAGCATGATAATGAGAAAGTAAAGTCAGCCCTTCTTGCTGCGTTCGGGTACAAACGTATGAGAAAATACAGGCAATGCTACTTAGAGAAATACAGATTCAAAGTAGTAGGCAGTCTCTGGCCTCTCATGACCCTCCAGTTACTGCAACGCCATGTCCCATTCACAACGAACAGCAGCCTATTGCTATCCCAGCTTTTCATTCTGTATGTGCTAATGGTTGGAAGTCACTACACATGCTAGAATGTGTTTGTATACAGTGGGCCTATTTGATGCTGGATGAATTGTTTGTGGGAAGTCTTTTTCACGCAGTGTACAAATTCCACTTCTGACAAGTTTTTCACTCGAACCGTTTCCTGTTACATGATATTGGGAAAGAAAGGTCAGCCATTCACCTGCTGCACCGCCAGGTCCCATTCACAACCAACTGCAGCCTATCACTATCCCAGGTTTTCATATCACTACATAGGCTAGAATGTGTTCTATGAAAAATCCATAGAACACATTCATTATAGTAAGAAGATTTGTTTGTTTCACACAAACGGATTAATTGTTATTGATGTGTGAATTGATTGTAGGAAGTCTTTTTCACATGTTATCTTCTGTTTCACTGGTATTGTTGCATGCCTTCTATGTCATATTATCTGCATTGACGTACATACATTGGAGGCGTGGGTTCGAATCCCACTTCTGACAGTTTTTCACTAGAAATTAGAACCATTTCCTCGAGCATGATAATGAGAAAGTAAAGTCAGCCCTTCTTGCTGCGTTCGGGTACAAACGTATGAGAAAATACAGGCAATGCTACTTAGAGAAATACAGATTCAAAGTAGTAGGCAGTCTCTGGCCTCTCATGACCCTCCAGTTACTGCAACGCCATGTCCCATTCACAACGAACAGCAGCCTATTGCTATCCCAGCTTTTCATTCTGTATGTGCTAATGGTTGGAAGTCACTACACATGCTAGAATGTGTTTGTATACAGTGGGCCTATTTGATGCTGGATGAATTGTTTGTGGGAAGTCTTGGGAAGAGTAGAGAAGAAGAAGAAGAAGAAGAGAGAGGAAAGAAAAGTCGGCCATTCTTGCTATGTTCGGGGACAAATAGTAGGAAGCGTCTGGCCTCTCATGAACCTCCAGCTGCTGCAACGGCAGGTCCCAGCTTTTCACTGGAAACTGGAATCATTTCCTCTAGCATGATAATGGGAAAGTAAAGTCAGCCTTTCTTGCTGTGTTCGGGGAGAGCGTAAGAGAAAATACAGGCAATGCCAATTACAGACATAATCATTCAAAGTAGTAGGTTGTCTCTGTTTGTAGGAAGTCTTTTTCAGGTGTGGGTTCAAAGTTTCAAGTTTTTCACCAGAACCGTTTCCTGTGACATTATATTTGAAATGAATAGTCAGCTATTCAGCTGCTGCAACGCCAGGTCCCATTCACGACGAACAGTAGCCTATTGCTATCTCAAGTTTTCGTGTCACTACATCCAGATTTCCAGTCACCAGTCCGTAAAGCTCCTGACGTTTGCGGACGACACCACCCTCATCGGATTCATCTCTGGAGAGGATGAGTCTGCCTACAGGTGGGAGATTGACCATCTGGTGACCTGGTGCAACAGCAACAACCTGGAGCTTAACACTTCAAAGACAGTAGAGATGGTTGTAGATTTTATGAAGAGTGCAGCCCCACCTGCCCCATCAACCTGTGTGACTCTCCAGTGGACACTGTGGAGTCCTTCCGTTTCCTGGGCTCCATCATCAGCCAGGACCTCCGGTGGGAGCTGAACATCAGCTCCCTCATCAAGAAAGCCCAACAGAGGATGTACTTCCTGAGGCAGCTGAGGAAGTTTAACCTGCCACAAACAATGCTGGTTCACTTCTACACTGCCATCATAGAGTCCATCCTCACCTCCTCCATCACTGTCTGGTACGTTGCTGCCTCCACCAAGGCCAGACGCAGACTGCAGCGTATCATCCGCTCTGCAGAGAGGGTGATTGGCTGCAACCTCCCATCTCTTCAGGACCAGGACCACCCTGAGGAGAGCAGGGAAGATCGCTGCCGAACGCTGCCGACCCCTCCCACCCCGGACACTATCTGTTTGACCCCCTCCCCTCTGGCAGGAGGCTGCGGTCCATCAGGACCAAAACCTCCCGCCACAAAAACAGTTTCTTCCCCTCTGCAGTCAACCTGATCTTGTTGTATGTGGAAGGTGCTGAGTTCAGGTCGCAGTCTCCACTGGAGGCGTCGGATCAAATCCCAATTCTGACAGTTTGCACTGGAAACCGGAGCCATTTTTCTAGCATGATAATGGGAAAGTTTAGTCAGCCATTCTGTTCGGCATGTTATAATTGGCTATGTTTCGAGCTGTCATGTATTCTGATTCTGTATTTCTCCACTGAACCTATGATCCTGTTTTGTACTTTTCTACTGAGCACAATGTACGTCCTTGAAGATAATATGACTGGTTAGAACTGGTTTTCATACCAGGAGATGGCTGAAACTCCTCTATTTTATCAGTTAGATTTACGCCGTACCACCAACATCCACACATGATTTATTAAGTCCAACCTCTGTACAGGGCAGGCCCAGCCCGAGAAGATAAATGTGAATCATTTTCGGACATCGGGTCTCCTTCTGACTGAGATCCTGCGAGAGCTCTGTCACTCCAAGCCCAGCGCTGCATTTACTTTACCTATGCCTGAAATAAAGTTTACATCTGTGAACTGAACATTGCTCCAGTTTGTTCTTGGGCTTCCAACAAAAGAATCGGGTTAACAGGCATTAATGGTAAAACTACAGCATTTGTAACACTGCCTACAGACATACATATTCAAAAAAGTACGCAGTCCCTGGCCTCTCATGAACCTCAGGCTACTGCAATGCCACGTCCCATTCACAACGAATCCCAGCCTCTTGCTTCTTACCTTAATCACAGAATTCTGACTTTGATCTCGGAATTCTGACTTTGAAGTAAGAATGTTTCCGCACATGACAATGTATCAGTGATAATGTGTCAATGATCTTATATCATATCGCCTATAATAATGTAACACTGAAGGGTGGACTACAGAGTTTTTTATGAAGGTGGATTTTCTTCATTTTTTGTAGTAAGATTTGTTTTATTTCACACATACGGATGAATTATTTGTGATGGGTGAATTGATTGTAGGAAGTCTTTTTCACATGTTATCTTTTGTGTCACTGTTATTGTTGCATGCCTTCTATGTCATATTCTCTGCATTAAAGTACATACATTGTCATATCATGTGAGAAACTGTTCTGCAAAAGCTTGCAAAACCATTGCTGAGGTTCCATGGTGTAATGGTTAGCACTCTAGACTCTGAAACCAGCTATCTGAGTTTAAGTCTCGGTGGAACCTGATTTTGTGTGGGACAACAGGTAAGACAAAGCAACCTATCTTCTGAATGACAGATCTTTGTCTGATCTTGCTGTATGTGGCAGGCGCTGCGTTCAGGTCGCAGTCTCCGCTGGAGGCCTGGGTTCAAATTCCACTTCTGACAGCTTTTCACTGGAAATTGGAACCAGTTGATAATGGGAAAGTAAAGTCATTCCATTCTGCGATAATGGTACAAGTACAGCGTTTGTAACACTGCTTACAGACATACAGGTTAAAAGTAGTAGGCAGTCCCTGGGTTCAAATCCTCCTTCTGACAAGTTTTTCACCAGAACTGTTTCCTGTGACATAATGTTGGGAAAGAAAGGTCAGCCATTCAACTGTGGTATCAACAGGTCCCATTCACAACGAATAGCAGCCTATCACCATCCCAGGTTTTCATGTCACTACATATGCTAGAATGTGTTCTATGGGCTTACAGGACTACAGAAGAGGAATAGGGCCACATGTGACTTTAAAGTCAGAATTCTTACCTTAATCTCAGAATTCTGACTTTGATCTTAGAATTCAGACTTTGATCTCAGAAGTCAGACTTTGATCTCAGAATTCTGACTTTGAAGTATGAATTTTTCCACACATGACAATGTATCAGTGCAACATTTGCAACTACAACATTTGTAACGCTGCTTGCATACATACAGATTCAAAGTAGTAGGCAGTCTCTGGCCTCTCATGACCCTCCAGCTACTGCAACGCCACGTCCCATTCAATTCAATTCACTTTCAATTTTATTTATATAGCGCCAAATCATAACAAAAGTCATCTCATGACACTTTACAAATAGAGCAGGTCTAGACCGACTCTTTATCATGTTATTACAGAGACCCAACAGTTCCCACCATGAGCAAGCACTTTGGCGACAGTGGCAAGGAAAAACTTCCTTTTAAGAGGCAGAAACCTCGAGCAGAACCAGACTCTAGGTGGGCGGTCATCTGCTTTGACCGGTTGGGTTTGAGAGAGAGAGAGGGAGAGAGAGAGAGAGAGAGAGACATAGAGAGGGAGGGAGAAAGAGAGAGGGGGAGAGACAGACAGACAGACAGACAGACAGAAAGAGACAGAGAGAGAGAGATAGACGTAGAGACACAGATTGACAGACCGACAGACAGACAGACAGACAGACAGGCAGAGATGTATGGCAGCACTAGCAGTAGAAATAGCAGCTATAATTATAATAATACTGGAAATATGACTGATAGTAGTAGTTACAGCTGTAATAATAGCTGAGATTAATAATAGCAATAACAGCTTTAATAGTAACAGAACTACGACTAAACATAATAACTGTAGTGATGAGAGTCAGGCAGGCCCATGGCAGCAGCACCCGGGTGTACCAGGACCACGATCCACAGGAACCTGCGAAACGAGAAAGCCCAAAGAAACTCCGGGGAAGATATAAAGTTAGTAACATGCATTGATTGTGATGAATGTGCAAAGATGAAGAGGGAGAGGAGGAAAGCTCAGTGCATCATGGGAAGTCCCCCAGCAGTCTAGGCCTATAGCAGCATAACTAGGGGCTGGTCCAGGCAGGCCAGAGCCAGCCCTAACTATAAGTGTTATCAAAAAGCAAAGTTTTAAGCCTACTCTTAAAAGTAGAGAGTGTGTCTGCCTCCCGGACCCAAACTGGGAGCCGATTCCACAGGAGAGGAGCTTGATAGCTGAAGGCTCTGGCTCCTGTTCTGCTTTTGGAGACTCTAGGAACCACAAGCAACCCTGCACTCTGGGAGCGCAGTGCTCTAGTGGGGTAATAGGGTACTATGAGCTCTTTAAGAAATGATGGTGCCTGACCAGTAAGAGCTTTGTAAGTCAGGAGTAGGATTTTAAACTCTATTCTAGATTTTACAGGGAGCCAGTGCAGCAAAGCTAACACAGGAGAAATATGATTTCTTTTCCTGGTTCCTGTCAGTACACGTGCCGCAGCATTCTGGATCAGCTGGAGAGTCCTCAGGGACTTATTGGGACAGCCTGATAATAAGGAATTGCAATAATCCAGCCTAGACATGACAAATGCATGGACAAGTTTTTCTGCATCTGTTTGAGACAGGATCTTCCTGATCTTCCTGGTGGCGCTGGAGGCCAGGGCAATGCCATCTAGGGTAACAATATCCTTAGATACTGTGTTTCTGAGGTGTTCAGGGCCAAGAACAATAACTCAGATCAACATCAGATAATTACAGGTCATCCAGGTCTATATGTCCTTAAGGCTTGCTTGGAGCATGGCTAACTGAGGAGGTTCTTCTGGCTTGATCGATAAATATAGCTGGGTATCATCCGCATAGCAACGAAAATGTATGGAGTATTTTCTAATGATATCTCCTAAAGGAAGCATATATAAGGTGAATAGTATTGGTCCAAGCACAGAACCTTGTGGAACTCCATGACTGACTTTGGCGAACATGGAGGATTCATCGTTAACATGTACAAACTGAGATCGATCTGATAAATACGACTTAAACCAGCTTAGTACGGTTCCTTTGATGCCAATTAAATGTTCCAGTCTCTGTAATAGGATATGATGATCAGCCTATCATCCATCCGCACTATGAAATTTGTCACTTGATTGACATACAGGGCAGCCAGTCTGACATCTGATCTTTTCTGACACATGGGTCACCACTCATGCGTGTACAAGCGCGCCAAGTGCGGCAAAATGCATCCCTGGCTGATTCCATTCAGTGCAAGTCATCAGAGTAAGGTAATGACAAAAAATGTACGGAGTTATATTGTCCAATGTGGGTTCATGCAGTTATGCAAGGTACACCAACATATATTTTACATATAAAGAATACTCAATATATTTATAAATAAATATATGTTTTGCATTTTTATAGTAGGTAGATCATTTTGACTTGGTCATTTTATAAGTAGCTCGCATGCTGAAAAAGTGTGTGCACCCCTGCAGTGGGCCTATTTGATGCTGGATGAATTGTTTGTGGGAAGTCTTGGGAAGAGTAGAGAAAAGGAAGAAGAGAAAGGAAAGAACAGTTGGCCATTCTTGCTATGTTCGGGGACAAGTAGTAGGCAACTTCTGGCCTCTCATGAACCTCCAGCTGCTGCAACGGCAGGTCCCATTCACAACAAATAGCTGACCCCTCCCACCCCGGACACCATCTGTTCGACCCCCTCCCCTCTGGCAGGAGGCTGCGGTCCATCAGGACCAAAACCTACCGCCACAAAAACAGTTTCTTCCCCTCTGCAGTCAACCTGACAAACTTACATTGACCCCCCCCCGAACACAAACACAAGTTATACGTTATATTAACGTACATCACCCCTGTCCCCCCTGTGTTACATTAACGCACCCACCCCCTACTGGACACTTATCTGGACACTTTACTTTATTTTGGTCACTGCACTTTGTTTGTTATTTATCTTATCTTATCTTATTTTTATTTTTATCCTTATTTTACCTTTTATATTCGACATATTTGTTATCAAAACAAAAGCACCTTCAGACCACGGCAAATTCCTTGTAATGTATGTTACTTGGCAATAAACAGTTTCTGATTCTGATTCTGATTCTGATTAAGAAGGCAAAACCTGTTAACCTGCACACCTGTTAATTGAAAACCAGGCTCATAAAGCTGATTGAGAGAATGCCAAGAGTGTGCAAAGCTGTCATCAAAGCAAAAGGTGGCTGCTTTGAAGAATCTAAAGTATAAAACATTCTGGTTTGTTTAACACCTTTTTGTTTACTACATAATTCCATATGTGTTCCTTCATAGTTCTGATTCTTCAGTATTAATCTACAATGTAAAAACTACTTAAAATAAAGTAAAACCATTGAATGATCCAAGATGGCGCCGCGGATGGCTGCCTCGGTCTGTTGGAGCGCCTTGTTTTGTTTGTAAACAGTGTTTTTTGTTTTGGTTCACGGAGCTCTTTCACCAGAGAAGAGCTCATGAACATCAGGGGAACAACTCCAGTGGATTTGTTTCCCGAATTTCTTGCACCTTTCACTGTTTTATGGGACATTCTGGTCAAAGGTGCTCTCACCTTTGCAGCTCTACGTCGACGTAGAGGGAAACGTGCCGGTGCGCTCATGCGTCTTCGCCGGCGAGGACAACGCACACCGCTACCCGGAATATTTCTCTCTAACGTGCGCTCACTGGGGAATAAGATGGACGAGCTCCAGCTGCTGATGAGGAGAAACAAGGACTTTTATTCATCTGCTGTTTTGTGCTTCACGGAGACATGGCTGGGGGAAAGAACTCCCGACGCGGCGCTGCAGCTGGACGGATTCCAGCTTCTCCGAGCGGACCGCGACGCGCACCTCTCCGGCAAAACAAAGGGTGGAGGTATTTGTTTCTACATCAACAGCAGCTGGTGTAACGACGTGACAGTGACGCGACGGCATTGCTCTCCTTCCCTGGAAACCTTTTTCATAAACTGTAAACCCTACTACTCCCCCCGTGAGTTCGCTTCACTCATTCTGGTCGGTGTTTACATTCCACCGGAGGCCAACGTGCAGGACGCACAGCGCGCACTCGCCGACCAGATACTGGAAACGGAGCAGACCAACCCGGACTCCTTAGTTATTGTCCTCGGTGACTTTAACAAAGGTAACCTACACAACAACGACAAACCCTGGTTCACAGCAAGACTGCGACAGCTGAGGTTGGAAAAGGAAGAGGCGTTTAAGAGTGGCAACAGAGCAGAGTTTAAGGAAGCCAAGTACAAGTTTAGCAAGGCGGTGAGGGAAGCTAAACGACTGTACTCAGGGAGACTACAAGACCAGTTCTCCTCCAACGACTCTGCTTCTGTGTGGAGGGGGCTCAGGCAGATCACCAACTACAAGCCAAGAGCCCCCAACTCTGCTAACGACCGACGCCTCGCCAACAGCCTCAACGACTTCTACTGTCGCTTTGAAAGACAATGGGACAGTCCTGACACCATCCCCCACACCATCACCCACCAGCGTATCATTTCTGGCCTCTCATGAACCTCCAGCTGCTGCAACGGCAGGTCCCATTCACAACAAATAGCTGACCCCTCCCACCCCGGACACCATCTGTTCGACCCCCTCCCCTCTGGCAGGAGGCTGCGGTCCATCAGGACCAAAACCTACCGCCACAAAAACAGTTTCTTCCCCTCTGTAGTCAACCTGACAAACTTACATTGACCCCCCCGAACACAAACACAAGTTATACGTTATATTAACCTGTCCCCACTGCGTTACATTAACGTACCCACCCCCTACTGGACACTTTATCAGGACACTTTACTTTATTCTGGTCACTGCACTGTTGTTATTTATCTTATCTTATTTTTATTTTTATTCTTATTCTTATTTTAGCTTTTATATTCTACTTATTTATTATCAAAACAATAGCACCTTCAGACCACAGCAAATTCCTTGTAATGTATGTTACTTGGCAATAAACAGTTTCTGATTCTGATTCTGAGAAGGTGTGTCCAAACTTTTGACTGGTACTGTACATACATGGTGATATCATGTAAGAAACAGTTCCACGACAGTCTGAAAAAGCTTAGTTGAGATTACATGGTGTAATGGTTGTGACAAAAGTTGAGCCATGGCATATCATTGCATTACCATATCAAGTTACATAGCGAAAATTCCACTACAAAGAGCGTTTGTATAGTCAGGATGGCCGAGCGGTCCACTGTTAAGGTCGCAGTCTCCACTGGAGGCGTGGGTTCGAATCCCACTTCTGACAGTTTTTCACTGGAAACTGGAACCATTTCCTCTAGCATGATAATGGAAAAGTAAAGTCAGCCTCTACAACGCCAGGTCTCATTCACAACGAACAGCAGCCGTTCGCTGTGCCGTTCGAGTTTAAGACTCGGGGGAACCTGATTTTAAGCGGGAAGACAGGTATGAAAATGCAACCTATCCGCTGAATGATAGACCTTTGTCTGATCTTGCTGTATGTGAAAGGTTCAGGTCGTAGTTTCTACTGGAGACGTGGGTGCAAATCCCACTTCTGACAGCTTTACACTGGAAAATGGAACCAGTTGATAATGGGAAAGTAAAGTCTTTTCATAGCCATTCTGGCTATGTTTGGCGTTAATGGTACACAGCATTGTATGGTTAATGGTTAATGGGTGTTAATGGTACACAGCATTTGTAACGCTGCTTACAGACATACAGATTCAAAGTAATAGGCAGTCTCTGGGTTCAAATCCCCGTTCTGAAAGCAAGTTTTTCACCAGAACCGTTTCCTGTGACATGATATTTGGAAAGAAAAGTCAGCAATTCAGCTGCTGCAACGCCAGGTCCCATTCACAACGAACAGCAGCCTATCGCCATTCCAGGTTTTCATGTCACTACATATGCTAGAATGTGTTCTATGGGCTTACAGGACTATGGAAGAGGAATAGGGCCACATGTGACTTTAAAGTCAGAATTCTTACCTTAATCTCAGAATTCTGACTTTGAAGTAAGAATGTTTCCGCACATCACATCTCGTCATATTGCTTCACACATACGGATTCATTTTTTGTGATGATGCTGGGTGAGTTGATTGTACGAAGTCTTTTTCATGTTTTGTTCTGTGTCACTGGTGTTGTTGCATGCCTTCTATGTCATATTCTCCGTATTAACATACTTACATTGTGATATCATGTGAGAAAGTGTTCTGCAACAGCCTACAAACCTTTGTTCAGGTTCCATGGTGTAATGGTTCGCACTCTGGACATTGAATCCAGTGATCTGAGTTCAAATCTCGGTGGAACCTGAGTTTGTGTGGGACAAAAGGTGAGAGAATGCAACCTATCTGCTGAATGACAGACCTTTGTCTGATCTTGCTGTATGTGGAAGGCACTGCGTTCAGGTCGTAGTTTCTACTGGAGGCTTGGGTTCAAATCCTACTTCCGACAGTTTTTCACTGGAAACAGGAATCATTTCCTCTAGCATGATGATGGGAAAGTAAAGTCAGCCGTTCTTGCTATGTTCAGGTACGAGCGTATGAGAAAATACAGCCAATGCCACGTACAGATTCAAAGTAGCAGGTAGTTTCTGGCCTCTCGTGACTCTCTTGGGGAGAGTAGAGAAGAAGAAGAAGAAGAAGAGAGAGGAAAGAAAAGTCTGCCATTCTTGCTATGTTCAGGGACAAATAGTAGGAAGCTTCTGGCCTCTCATGAACCTCCAGCTGCTGCAACGGCAGGTCCCATTCACAACAAATAGCAGCCTCTCGCTATCCAACTTTTTATTACGTATGTGTGGTCGGTTGTATCTTCTGTGTCACTGGTATTGTTGCATGCCTTCTATGTCATATTCTCTGCATTAACATACATACATGGTGATATCATGTAAGAACCTGTTCCACGACAGTCTAGAAAAGCTTTGTTGCCTTGAATTTTGAATAAATCACCAACAGTGACACCAGCAAAGCACCCCCACACCATGACACCTCCTCCTCCATGCTTCACAGTGGGAACCACACATCCGCTCACCTTTTCTACGTCTCACAAAGACATGACAGGTTGAACCAAAAATCTCAAATTTGGACTCATCAGACCAAAGTACAGATTACCACTGGTCTAATGTCCATTGCTTGTGTTTCTTGGACCAAGCAATTCTCTTGCTCTTGTTGTTCTTCCTCAGTAGTGGCTTCTTTGCAGCAATTCGACCATAAAGGCCTGATTCACGCAGTCTCCTCTGAATGGTTGATGTTGAGATGTGTATGCTACTTGAACTACTTGTGAAGCGTTTATGTGGGCTCGAAGAGGTGCTGTTAATTTGCGGTTTCTGAGGCTGGTAATTCTAATGAACTTATCCTCTGCAGCAGAGGTAACTCTTGGTCTTCCTTTCCTGGGACGGCCCTCATGAGAACCAGTTTCATCATAGCGTTTGATGGTTTTTACGACTGCACTTGAGGATGCATTCAAAGTTCCTGAAATTTTCCGGATTGACTGACATTCATGTCTTAAAATAATGATGGACTGTTGTTTCTCTTTACTTAGTTGAGTGGTTCTTGCCATAATATGGATTAGAACAGGAGTTGAATAGGGCAATTCACTGTATAGAACTGTGTACCAACCCTACCTCTGCACAACACAACTGATGGGCCACAAATTCCACAAATTAACTCTTGACAAGGCACACCTGTTAATTGAAAACCAGGCTCATAAAGCTGATTGAGAGAATGCCAAGAGTGTGCAAAGCTGTCATCAAAGCAAAAGGTGGCTGCTTTGAAAAATCTGAAGTATAAAACATATTCTGGTTTGTTTAACACTTTTTTGTTTACTACGTAATTCCATATGTGTTCCTTCATAGTTCTGATGTCTTCAATATTAATCTACAATGTAAAAAATACTAAAAATAAAGTAAAACCATTGAATGAGAAGGTGTGTCCAAACTTTTGACTTTTGACTGGTACTGTACATACATGGTGATATCACGTAAGAAACTGTTCCACGACAGTCTGAAAAAGCTTAGTTGAGATTCCATAGTGTTATGGTTGTGACAAAAGTTGAGCCATGGCATATCACTGCATTACCATATCAAGTTACATAGCGAAAATTCCACTGCAAAGAGGTTTTGTATAGTCAGGATGGCCGAGCGGTCCAAGGCGCTGCGTTCAGGTCGCAGTCTCCACTGGAGGCGTGGGTTTCAATCCCACTTCTGACAGTTTTTCACTGGAAACGTGAACCATTTCCTCTAGCATG
This sequence comes from Enoplosus armatus, assembly GCF_043641665.1. Taxonomy (NCBI): domain Eukaryota; kingdom Metazoa; phylum Chordata; class Actinopteri; order Centrarchiformes; family Enoplosidae; genus Enoplosus; species Enoplosus armatus. The sequence continues at coordinate 451,956 of NC_092203.1, forward strand.
ATAATGACAAAGTATAGTCAGCCATTCAGCTGCTGCAGCGCCAGACAGGTAAGAGAATGCAACTAATCTGCTGAAAGACAGACATTCGTCTGATCTGGATGAATTGTTTGCAGGGAAACTTTTTCACGCAGTGTACAAATTCCACTTCTGACAAGTTTTTCACTCAAACAGTTTCCTGTTACATGATATTGGGAAAGAAAGGTCAGCCATTCACCTGCTGCACCGCCAGGTCCCATTCACAACCAATTGCAGCCTATCACTATCCCAGGTTTCATGTCACTACACATGCTAGAATACGTTCTATGGGCTTACATGACTACATAAGAGAAATAGGGCCACATGTGACTTTAAAGTCAGAATTCTTACCTTAATCTTGGAATTCTGACTTTGATGTCAGAATTCTGACTTTGAAGTAAGAATGTTTCCGCACATGACAATCAGTGACAATGTTCCAATAATAATCTCATCATATTGCCTATAATAATGTAACAACCGACTTTAAAAAGTGGAACCTTTAAAGTGGGACGACAGGTAAGACAATACAACCTATCCTATCCTATCTTTTGTTGAGGTTCCGTGGTATAATGGTTAGCACTCTGGACTCTGAATCCAATCGAGTTCAAATCTCAGTGGAACCTGGGACAACAGGTAAGAGAATGCAACCTATCCGCTGAATGATAGACCTTTGTCTGATCTTGCTGTATGTGGCAGGCGCTACGTTCAGGTTGTAGCCTCCGCTGGAGGTATGGGTTCAAATCCCACTTCTGACAGCTTTTCACTGGAAACAGGAACAAGTTGATAATGGGAAAGTAAAGTAATTCCATTCGGCGTTAATGGTACAACTACAGCGTTTATAACACTGCTTACAGACATACAGATTCAAAGTAGTTGGCAGTCTCTGGGTTCAAATCCCCCTTCTGACAGCAAGTTTTTCACCAGAACCGTTTCCTGTGACATCATATTGGGAAAGAAAAGTCAGCCATTCAGCTGCTGCAACACCAGGTCCCATTCACAACGAACAGCAGCCTATTTCTATCTCAGGTTTTCATGTCACTACATATGCTAGAATGTGTTCAATGGGCTTACATGACTACGGAGCAGGAATAGGGCCACATGTGACTTTAAAGTCAGAATTCTTACCTTAATCTTGGAATTCTGACTTTGATGTCAGAATTCTGACTTTGAAGTAAGAATGTTTCCGCACATGACAATCAGTGACAATGTTCCAATAATAATCTCATCATATTGCCTATAATAATGTAACAACCGACTTTAAAAAGTGGAACCTTTAAAGTGGGACGACAGGTAAGACAATACAACCTATCCTATCCTATCTTTTGTTGAGGTTCCGTGGTATAATGGTTAGCACTCTGGACTCTGAATCCAATCAAGTTCAAATCTCAGTGGAACCTGGGACAACAGGTAAGAGAATGCAACCTATCCGCTGAATGATAGACCTTTGTCTGATCTTGCTGTATGTGGCAGGCGCTACGTTCAGGTTGTAGTCTCCGCTGGAGGTATGGGTTCAAATCCCACTTCTGACAGCTTTTCACTGGAAACAGGAACAAGTTGATAATGGGAAAGTAAAGTAATTCCATTCGGCGTTAATGGTACAACTACAGCGTTTGTAACACTGCTTACAGACATACAGATTCAAAGTAGTTGGCAGTCTCTGGGTTCAAATCCCCCTTCTGACAGCAAGTTTTTCACCAGAACCGTTTCCTGTGACATCATATTGGGAAAGAAAAGTCAGCCATTCAGCTGCTGCAACACCAGGTCCCATTCACAACGAACAGCAGCCTATTGCTATCTCAGGTTTTCATGTCACTACATATGCTAGAATGTGTTCAATGGGCTTACATGACTACGGAGCAGGAATAGGGCCACATGTGACTTTAAAGTCACATAGTGTATATTCTTATATCCGTTACACATACATTGTCATATCATGTGAGAAACTGTTCTGCAACAGCCTGCAAAACCTTCAATGAGGTTCCATGGTGTAATGGTTAGCACTCTGGACTCTGAATCCAGCGATCCGAGTTCAAGTCTCGGTGGAACCTGATTTTGTGTGGGACAACAGGTAAGAGAATGCAACCTGTCCGCTGAATGACAGACCTTTGTCTGATCTTGCTGTGTGTGGCAGGCTCTGCGTTCAGGTTGCAGTCTCAGGACAGACTGCTCATTTGACAACACCACAGTGAGGGAGGCATCTGGCTTTCTGAGGATGCTGCAGGATGAAGACTTCCTGTTTTTCTTGCAGCTATTTCATCAAATCATGCCTCACGTTCACATGATGTACCAGCAGCTGTAGAAGAAGGACATTGACACGGTCTTCATCAAACATGCCCTCCAGAGCTTCACAAGCAGTGTGCAGGCCATGAGGTAAGATCAAATAGTATTGTTCATACCTTCTCAAAATAGAACCTTGTCATAACCAAGTGCTCGTATGCTGTGATGTAAGCCAATATGGTAACAAGAATTAGACAAGTAGGAAACTAATTTTTGGAAATTGTAAATACCCTTTGTGTAACGTAGTTAAGCACCGCCAGCAATTCTGATATTTTCCCAGCCATTCCCAGAAAGTATATCTAAAACAGGCAGTTTGTATTACTTCTGGTTTTCTAAGATAGGAATTGTAGGTATTGTCAATGACACACTGTCTTGTTCATATACTAACAAACACTGTTGGTCTGTCTGCCTTCAGGGACCAAAGCTCATCTTGAGAGCAGCGGCAAAAAACATCAGGAACCACAAGATCAAGGAGGGCCTTGGGAGAAAAAGAGAAGCAAAGGCTGTCCAAAGAGGTATCTGCATTTATTATTGACCATTCAAGTAAGCCTGCTCTAGTGTTGGAACCCAGTATTTCAAAATCACCCACCCTGTTTTTACAGACATACATTCAGGGATGGACGGTAACTGATTTTTTACTCATAGAGTACTTCTAGTGTGAGATACTCATTTACTTGAGTATTTCCACATCTTGGTTTTCAAATTTGGTAGTATTCCACTACATCTATCTGGACCCATCATACTCTCAAGGACAAAGTAAAAGTTTGCATAATTAAATCAAACTTTGGGACTTTGAGACAGCTTTTACTTAAGAGACATAATGGTCACATTCATGTTAATTGCATGTCAACACCAGTAGAATTGTATATGTCGATATATATATACTTTTTTTTTTGACAGGTCTGCAACCTTGAAGAGAATCAAGACATTCCTGCGAAACGCAATGGGACAGGAACGTCTGAATGCACTGGCCATGCTTTCTATGGAGAGGGAACTAGTCAGGAACATGCCTGATTTTAATGATTTAATTGATCACTTTGCCGCTTTGAAAGAGAGACGAGCAAAATTTCAGTACAAGTGAGAAATGTAATTTAAATAGTGAGTTATGTGACTTGTTGTATCTCCTAATAGTTGAATTGTAAATAGTTTTATTTATTGCATACTCTCAGCCCCACTGCCACTGTTCTTTATTCTGCTAGTAATGCAGAAAGTAATGTAAGTTGCCTTTACATCCAAAGGTGTCTTGATGTTTTTTTTGATTGTCTGTTGATGATCACTGTGGAATGTTCATTAATTGTAGAGACTTTGACAATCCAGGATGTCAGTCTACAAATACTGTACAGTATGTGGCCTGAGAGAATATCCTTGTCTTGTGTATGTTGCCATCTAGTGGTTACTATGTGATGTGCACTGTATCTGTAGTAAGTAGTAGGCTATGCTTACATTCATTTCTTTGTTTAATCAGAACACAACTACCTACAAAATAAATGTTCTTGATTTGCTACACTCCGATGAAGACTGAATCAGATTATTGTGAAAATGAAGGATCTCAATTTTATTTGATTAATGGTAAAGCAGGTTCCTCTTCACATTCAAAGGTATTTGTGAGGGAAAACTAATAGATGACAATTTATCTGTTGATGATCACATTGGGTTGTTCAGTCATTTTAGACCCCAAATAATTTTATTCCAAACAATTAAGATGAACAAATGGGCAAAAAACGAACTGTAAAATGCAATGTCAAGTTAGCTAGCTGACTTAGGTTAATTTACCCAGTGAATAGGCCACGTTAGCCACAACAATTGCCCCTCCTGAGAGATTTGGCAGCTTTGAATTATGAATTTTTCAGCACATGATAATGTATAAGTGCAACATTTGCAACTACGACATTTGTAACAGATACAGATTCAAAGAAGTAGGCAGTCTCTTGCCACTCATGAACCTCCAGCTACTGCAACACCAGGTCGAATTCCAAACGAATAGCAGCCTATCGTTATCCCAGCTTTTCATTCCGTATGTGCGAACGGTTGTAAGTCACTACACATTCTACAATGTGTTTGTATACTGTAGGCCTATTTGATACTGGATGAATTGTTTGTTGTAAGTCTTTTTTCAGGTGTGGGTTCAAATCCCCCTTCTGACAGCAAGTTTTTCACCAGAACCGTGTGCTGTGACATGATTTTTGGAATGAAATATCAGCCATTCAGCTGCTGCAACATCAGGTCCCATTCACAACGAATAGCAGCCTATCGCTATCCCAGGTTTTCATGTCACTACATATGCTAGAATGTGTTCAATGAGCTTACATGACTACGGAAGAGGAATAGGGCCACATGTGACTTTCAAGTCAGAATTCTTACCTTAATCTCAGAATTCTGACTTTGATCTCAGAATTCAGACTTTGATCTCAGAATTTTGACTTTGAAGTATGAATATTTCCGCACATGACAATGTATCAACTGTATTGCAACTGTAGATTTGTTGGCTCAAGGGGCGCCCTCTCTCAGGGGTGGTAAATGCCACTGGCACCTTAGAGGCATTGCCAGTTGTGAGAGACATGCCCGCGGTAAGTTGCTGTGCACAGCACTGTATGCAAATGTGGTGCATTAATGTCTGTATGTCCACCATATGAACATATATGCACTGTGGTTTATGGAAACGTTAATGAGAAGAGTTACAAATGGGTTACTGTACTTTTTAAGTGCTAAAAATGTACAATTAACAGTTAACACTTTTGTTAAGTTAGCTAGCTAGCGTCAATGTTAAAATAATTTGCTGATCTTTTGTAGTGTGCTGTGTCTGAGCTGCCTGAAACGAGCCAACTAAGAGACTGACCGGTACATGTTTTGTTTCTGTTCAGATATTAAACGGCGGCCCAAAAAGAGAAACAAGCCTCCTGTTCATCATTATTCACACAACGCAGAGTCGAGGGGTTGATAGAACCAGCCAGTTACAGCGAAGTGTAGCTGAGCGCAGTTACAGAAGGCATGCAACAATACCCGTGACACAGAAGAACATGTGAAAAAGACTTCCTACAATCAATTCACCCATCACAAACAATTCATCCGTATGTGTGAAATAAAACAAATCTTCTTACTACAAAAAATGAAGAAAATCCACCTTCATAAAAAACTCTGTAGTCCACCCTTCAGTGTTACATTATTATAGGTGATATGATATAAGATCATTGACACATTATCACTGATACATTGTCATGTGCGGAAACATTCTTACTTCATAGTCAGAATTCCGAGATCAAAGTCAGAATTCTGTGATTAAGGTAAGAAGCAAGAGGCTGCGATTCGTTGTGAATGGGACGTGGCATTGCAGTAGCTGGAGGTTCATGAGAGGCCAGAGACTGCCTACTTTTTTGAATATGTATGTCTGTAGGCAGCGTTACAAATGCTGTAGCAACTTTTGTCACAACCATTACACCATGGAATCTCAACTAAGCTTTTCCAGACTGTCGTGGAACTGTTTCTTACATGATATCACCATGTATGTACAGTACCAGTCAAAAGTTTGGACACATCTTCTCATTCAATGGTTTTACTTTATTTTTAGTATTTTTTACATTGTAGATTAATATTGAAGACATCAGAACTATGAAGGAACACATATGGAATTATGTAGTAAACAAAAAAGTGTTAAACAACCAGTATATGTTTTACACTTTAGACTCTTCAAAGCAGCCACCTCTTGCTTTGATGACAGCTTTACACACTCTTGGCATTCTCTCAATCAGCTTTATGAACCCGGTTTTCAATTAACAGGTGTGCCTTGTCAAGAGTTAATTTGTGGAATGTTTTGCCTTCTTAATGTGTTTGAGCCCATCAGTTGTGTTGTGCAGAGGTAGGGTTGGTACACAGTTCTATACAGTGAATTGCCCTATTCAACTACTGTTCTAATCCATATTTTGGCAAGAACCACTCAACAAAGTAAAGAGAAACGACAGTCCATCATTACTTTAAGACATGAAGGTCAGTCAATCAGTCAAAAATTTCAGGAACTTTGAATGCATCCTCAAGTGCAGTCGTAAAAACCATCAAACGCTATGATGAAACTGGTTCTCATGAGGACCGTCCCAGGAAAGGAAGACCAAGATAAGTTCATTAGAATTACCAGCCTCAGAAACCGCAAATTAACAGCACCTCAGATTAGAGCCCACATAAATGCTTCACAAGTAGTTCAAGTAGCATACACATCTCAACATCAACCGTTCAGAGGAGACTGCGTTAATCTAGCCTTCATGGTCGAATTGCTGCAAAGAAGCCACTACTGAGGAAGAACAACAAGAGGAAGAGAATTGCTTGGGCTAAGAAACACAAGCAATGGACATTAGACCAGTGGTAATCTGTACTTTGGTTTGATGAGTCCAAATTTGAGATTTTTGGTTCCACCCATCATGTCTTTGTGAGACGTAGAAAAGGTGATGGTTTCTACATGTGTGGTTCCCACTGTGAAGCATGGAGGAGGAGGTGTCATGGTGTGGGGGTGCTTTGCTGGTGACACTGTTGGTGATTTATTCAAAATTCAAGGCAACAAAGCTTTTCTAGACTGTCGTGGAACAGGTTCTTACGTGATATCACCATGTATGTATGTTAATGCAGAGAATATGACACAGAAGATACAACCGATCACACATACGGAATAAAAAGCTGGGATAGCGAGATGGTGCTATTTGTTGTGAATGGGACCTGCCGTTGCAGCAGCTGGAGGTTCATGAGATGCCAGAAGCTGCCCATTACTTGTCCCCGAACATAGCAAAAATGGCCGACTTTAATGCAGCAACACCAGTGACACAGACGATAACATGTGAAAAAGACTTCCTATAATCAATTCACCCATCACAAACAATTCATCCGTATGTGTGAAAAAAACCCAAATCTTCTTACTACAATGAAAAAATCCACCTTCATAGAAAACTCTGCAGTCTCCCTGTCAGTGTTACATTATTCTAGGCGATATGATGAGATTATTATTGGAATATTATCCCTGATACATTGTCATGTGCGGAAAAATTCATACTTCAAAGTCAGAATTCTGAGATTAAAGTAAGAAGTCTGTGATTAAGGTAAGAAGCAAGAGGCTGCCATTCGTTGTGAATGGGACGTGGCATTGCAGTAGGCAGAGGTTCATGAGAGGCCAGAGACTGCCTACTTTTTTGAATATGTATGTCTGTAGGCAGCGTTACAAATGCTGTAGTTTTACCAGTAATGCCGAACATAATAAGAATGGCTGACTTAACTTTCCCATTATCATGCTTGAAAAATGGTTCCGGTTTCCAGTGAAAAACTGTCAGAAGTGGGATTTGATCCCACGCCTCTGGTGGAGATTGCGACCTGAACGCAGCACCTTCCACATAGAACAAGATCAGACAAATATCAGTTATTCAGCGGAAAGGTTGCGCTCTCTTACCTGTCTTTCCACTTTAAAGGTTCCACCGAAATTTGAACTCAGATCACTGGATTCAAAGTCCAGAGTGCTAACCATTACACCATGGAACCTCATCAAAAGTTCGTCGGCTGTTGCAGAACAGTTTCTTACATGATATCACCATGTATGTATGTTAATGCAGAGAATATGACATAGAAGGCATGCAACAATACCAGTGACACAGAAGATACAACCGACCACACTTACGGAAGAAAAAGCTGAGATAGAGAGAGACTTCCTACAAACAATTCATCCAGCATCAAATAGCCCTACTGTATACAAACATGTGTAGTGACTTACAACCATGTGTAGTGACTTACAACAGTTTGCACATAGAGAATGAAAAGCTGGGCTGGGGGTAGGCTGCTATTTGTTGAGAACAGGACATGGCATTGCATCAGCTGGAGATTCATGAGAGGCCAGACACTACCTAATACTTTGAATCTGTATGCCTGTAAGTGGCATTGCCTGTATTTTCTCATACGTTCGTACCCGTACATAGCAAGAACGACTGACTTTACTTTCCCATTATCATGTTAGAGCAAAATGGTTCCAGTTTCCAGTTAAAAAGTGTCAGAAGTGGGATTCGAACCCATGCCTCCAGTGGAGACTACGACCTAAACGCAGTGCCTTGGACCGCTCGGCCATCCTGACTATACAAACCAATTTTGTAGTGGAATTTTTGCTATGTACGTAACTATGTGCATGCGCCGACCGTGCATGCAGCCTGTTACAGTCCCTCTTGTTTGTTCTCTTCTTTTTCTTACTTTTTCTCCTTTATTCCTTTAATTTAACTCAACTAACTAACTGTAATTCAACTTTTTTAAGTACTGACTTTTGAAGTTATGCCCTCTCCAAACATGCTGGTGGAGAGAGTTCACTCTGGAATTACTTTATTTCATTTCATTCAGTCGCGCAGCAACTTCTGGGTCGCTTTGTGTACTCCAGAGATCAGCTGATCACTCTGAAGCCGACCGGCTTGGAGACCAGATCATCGGAGATCCCCACTGAAACCTGGAGAAAAGCACACAGAGGATGCAGAGGGGGAACGAAGCGACGAGGGAAGAGAGTTGGGTCGAGACAACAGAGGCTTATGGAGAAAAGGAAAGCCGTGTCTCCCCTCTCTCCTGACTTACAACCGTTCACACTTAGGGAATGAAAAGCTGGGATAGCGGACAGCTGCTATTTGTTGGGAACGGGACCTCGCATTGCATCAGCTGGAGCTTCATGAGAGGCCAAACACTACCTTCTACACTGCTCATAAAAATTACAGGAACACTTTTTAATCAGAGTATAGCATCAAGTTAATTAAACTTCTGGGATATTGATCTGGTCAGTTAAGTAGCAGAGGGGGTTGTTAATCAGTTTCAGCTGCTTTGGTGTTAATGAAATTAACAACAGGTGCACTAGAGAGGCAACAATGAGACAATCCCCAAAACAGGAATGGTTTTCCAGGTGGAGGCCACTGACATTTTTTCCCTCCTCATCTTTTCTGACTGTTTTTCACTAGTTTTGCATTCGGCTAGGGTCAGTGTCACTACTGGTAGCATGAGGCGATACCTGGACCCTACAGAGGTTGCACAGGCAGTCCAACTCCTCCTGGATGGCACATCAATACGTGCTATTGCCAGAAGGTTTGCTGTGTCTCCCAGCACAGTCTCAAGAGCATGGAGGACATTCCAGGAGAAAGGCAGTTACTCTAGGAGAGCTGGACAGGGCCGTAGAAGGTCCTTAACCCATCAGCAGGACCGGTATCTGCTCTTTTGTGCAAGGAGGAACAGGATGAGCACTGCCAGAGCCCTACAAAATGACATCCAGCAGGCCACTGGTGTGAATGTCTCCGACCAAACAATCGAAGAAATGGTTCCAGTTTCCAGTGAAAAATTGTCAGAAGTGGGATTCGAACCCACACCTCCAGTGGAGACTGCGACCTGAACGCTAGCTGCCGCAGGATCGGCTGTCAACATTCAGAAATGTTGAAGTATTACGGCCTATAAGATTCGTGGCTTCAACATTCGGCGACCAATCTTGTTAGCGCATTCTCCCTGGCTTTCAACATTTGACTAATCACGGTGCAGAAATGTTGATGAAGTGTCTCCCCGGCTTTCAACATTTGACTAATCACGGTGCAGAAATGTTGACGCAGTGTCATGAAAGGGGCGTTCAATAAAGTTGAATACAGAGCGCAAGCCTGGCGAGATCGGTCACGCAAATCAAAGCCAATTCAAGCGGCATGGTGAGTATTTACACATCTATTACAGTGTTGTATATGACTTAAAGTATAGAAGTCATTTCACCAGTTATATCATGTTGTCATCAACATTACAAACCCTCCGTTATCTGTCGGGAATTTCGCTAACGTTAGTTCTTGCCAGCCGGCCTTTAGCTAATGTTATCTATTACGGTGGTTTTTCGGTAACGTTAGGCTATTAGTACAGCATTTGGGGAACAACATGTTCACTAACAACAATATTTTTTACCAAATCCTTTAAATTCAGATGTATAAACGAATGTATTGGCGGGATTCTGCTGAAAGCGGTGAAAAAGGCGTAAACGTACATTAGCCTGCTAACGTTCTTTTTGACTTCCGAGCCTTTTTAAGGCCAGTGTTGCTCATGCAATAAACAATCGTTTTCACACAATGACAGTTTTCATTTGTATAGACTAGGCCACGTTCATGGTGATAATGTCAACGCTTTAAACAAGTTCAAGGTAGTTAGCTACACTGTAACAGCTATCGTAAGTAACCTTAACTTCGGTTAAGTGACACAATTTTCATGCATATAATACTTTCATGGTTATCATTTAGTGTTAAACATATTCCCCACACAATCACTAGTGTATGTGCAGTCAGGCTCTTCTAACCCTTCTGAGAACAGGTGACAGGATTGTAGGCCTAATATAATAAAAACGTCAATATCATATCCGTTATATGAAGCGCCAGATTAGTCAAACTGCTGAGCTATTTACCATAGTTAATATTACCAAACATTAAAGTAATTGCAGAAGAAGGTATACAGCTAACTTTCTAATTCATGATATTTCCCACCACACACTGTAAGAATACATGTTTATTAAAGGAAATCAGGTTAATTCATGAGCTGTATTTCAAACACAGACACCATACACCCTAGGTGGTTTACGCCAAGTTTTTCATAGGATTATTACAATATTACAAGGCGGTGGTCTTGCTTTCATGTTCCAGCACTTATGTTGTTTTCAGGCTTTCAAAAAATGTTAATGCATTTATGTCACCAAAGGCAATGTCTTCAAAATCAAAATCCCACAAAGCGATGGCAGACTCAAAGTGGATGGCACGCTTGAGAAAGTTTGCCAGCTCTGGGGCCTGGCCTGCCGGCGAGGGAAACAGACCGGCTCCCAGGAAAAGAAGTGGTATGAGCTGTGTCAAAGGGTATGAGTATATTCATGGCACAGTACATTGTATTCATTGTTATTTACGCTCGCAATGCATTTTACTCACTATAGGGTTAGGGTTGTATCAAATACAATAAAAGGATCCTATGAGTTAACATTTAATAAGCAAATCATTTTCATCAGATCTCTGTAACTACACAAATGCAAATCAATGATTTAATGTGTTCAATTTAATCAAATGTACAACTATTATCTTTAGATCGACAAATGTCCAATGCAGTGCCATGGACAGATGTCCTTGTTTGGTCAAGCAAGGACGTGCACGTGTGAATTCCACACTCAGAAGGTAACCCTGTTCAATTAAAGACTCAAGTAGTGTGTGTGTGTGTGTGTGTGTGTGTCATATCAGTAAATAAATTAATTAGTGATGTATCTACTCTGCCATGCCACAGCCAACTGGAGCAAGGATTGCGCAGGGGCCAGCAGTGGGTCCTGCCCAAGCCACCGTGGGGCAACAGACTGCAGCAGTGGGGGAAGTGCTGGGAGTGCAGGGTCATAAACAGCGACCAGTATTGAATTTATCAATGGTATTTGGATTTGTTACTGAATATTTGACGCTTTGTTCACTGAATGATAGTTTGACAATATAGTCTTCTCATGACACGGCCCTTTGCTTTGTTGCCGTTCAGTTTACCAAGTCAAGATTTGGGGGCTCTCATGGTGCTGCTGCGGAGCCAAATCTCAGCAAAGCTAGAAGACGAACCCAGGTAAATAGAGATCAAATAGCAGCTGTTTAAATTGTGTTATTACAAGTTGCTGAGACTGAATTCTTTACAGAACCAAGTCACTGACCCCACCAGTTCTCCAGCCAGCATTGCTGTCCCAGTGAGTAATGATGTAACACTTTTTGAATACAGTATCTGTATTTCTACACACATTTTTTATTAGTATTAAAAAGCTTTCAAATCAGAAATGAAACTTGAAAGCTAAATAACAGTGTTTCATGTCGAGCAGCTGTATGAAATAATAACTTACACTTTGATTGTGTTGTGAATGCTATGAATTTTAGTATATTCTTTGCCATGCTTTAACAGGCCCCAGACCCTCAGACTGTTGCTCATGCTTCAGTGCCTGTTCCAGTGTGCCACTGTGTCAGTAAGTCATTTAACTTTTAATTTCATACTGTGTAGAGCATCAGCAGTGTCTTTTAGCAGTAATAAGTATGTTTATGCATTGTTTTGTTATTGCACAGACGGCTGACTCCAGGACAGAGACAGTTGAAGCGTCACCATCTCAGCTGCCCCGTTTGTGGTCTGAGGGCTTGCCACCTGAGGACCACAAGTTGATTGTCAAGACTGTGCTTAAGTTGGGCCCTAAAGGAAGACTAGAGCGTCAACACAACCTGAAGCTCTGGTACTTTCCACCACAGCCGAGCCATGTGTACCACCAGGCTCCTGCTCTTTGCCCACCCACTTCTTGTCTGGATGCCCTACAGATTGTGGACGGTGAAGGTGGTCTGTCCCAACCCTGCCTGTGGGCGGCACCAGCTCACAGGAGCAGGGCTGCGTAAGAGGGCACGGCGGGTCCTGGACGTGGACAGGATCTACAATATGGTTGCAGAGACACTAACCTGCACCAAATGTAGATCAACTCACGTCTCTTGGAGCCAGACTGTCCTCACACAACTGGACATGGCTCACAGATCAGAATTTCGGGTCATCCTCACACAAAAGTGAGTAACGTCTCTTTTCTCTGTTGCCTTGTCAAATAGATATTATGCAAAACATTCTTATTGATAAATCTGTTTATGTCCAAGGTATGCGTGTGACATCCGGGTGATCCGGCTTCCGGGAGAGAGGCCTGCGTAACAGCCCAACGTGGGTTTTAAAGCAGTTGAGACCCTGCTGTGGTGGCGAGCTGTAAGTGGCTCCTCTCCATTCACAGCCAGGATATTTTAACAAGGCTGTAGGACATCAAGGCCAGAATAACATCGACCTACGGCACCATTCTTAAAATGGATTCAACCAAAAAGGTTGAACAATCTTTTTTCTTTGAAATAGGTTACTGATATTATTAACTACTGCCTGTATTTCAGTAACTCTGAGTCATGTTCACAGAGGCCTATACATTTTGTGTGCTTCAGATCACCAAGAAGCTTGCCGGAACAGCCAAGGGGACAGCACTCTGGCTCACCTCTATGGGAAATGAGTATGGTCAGATTCTCATCAGTGTGCTGACTGCTCAGGAGGGAGCTGGCCTGGACATGATGACAACAGACCTGGTGAAGAGATACCAACAGGCTACTCAGCTGTACCCAAACTTTATGTCACGCCTGTCAGCATGCATATTTGGGTGGGATGCAGCTGATTTAGCTCTGTTGTGTGAAGCAAAAAGACAGCAGCTTCAATCCCAGGGCCTGTCTTCCCCTACTGATGGCAACATCAATAAACATCTATTCAGGGAGGTGGACCCATGGAGAGGAGACCACCACTCAGCTGCTGGAGGAGCTGCTGCAGGGGCTCAAGGGGACCAGTGGCAAAGACTCCCTTTGTGTTCCCCTGTTTGACAGGGGGAAGATGGAGAACATCTGGCAAGTCCAGAGAAAGCAAATCAGGTGCATCCAGGACCCACCAGGTGTTGCACTACACACCAAAACGGGGGAGCTCACAAAGGGAGGTGTGCGGTTACCCACGCATAGTCAGTCATATGTGCCAGAGGCTCTACATCCCTAGAGTCTTTTCATTTACACCTAACCTGCTTCATACCAGGTTTGTGTCTGTCAGACAATGTTCGTTCATGTGTTGTATAGTCCATGAATATTTCATAATTTAATATTCAATTATGTACTTCTAGGGAGTAGTGCCAACAGCCTGAATTTTCAGGTATACCTGCCGGAAGGACTGCATAGGTGTAACCAGGACCATGGTAGTGCTGCCTTGTCTACTGGACCATCTGCTTTACGCAGCTACTCGGGTGACCTGCCTCACTGCGTCAACAAAAATTATGAGAAGCTGTTCGGCAGGAAGGTGGCACCTGAGTTCTGTCTGCCCTCACGTTCTTCGCATCAGCAGGACAAACTCTAAATCTGGTACCAGTAATCCTTCCTGTGTCAGTAGTTCAGGGCACCAACCCACAAAACAGTATACCCAACCACCACCGTGGAAGCAGGAGCCACTACAGGCCATATGGGCAAACTGTAGAGGCAAATACATGTAAAAAGTGTGGCCAGTACCTCAATGCAATGGACACAGTCTTTACTGTGGAAGAGTGTATTGTCCTCTGTCAGAATCTCTTACAGAAGACCAATGGTTGGAGGAAATGAGGAAAAAGATCATAAATAATTATGTGCAATGTATTGTAAATAGTTAATAGTTGTAAATAATAATGGTATTGCAAATAATTTGAAATACTGTTTATTAAACTATTCTGTGTTCACTGTAAATACTAAGAAATACTGCAAAAATGCATCAATAGATATGGATACAAAATAGCCAAATCTTTCCCTTTTCCTGTCTTTTCTTCTTCCCCCTCTTTGACAAATGTTCCCCAGCTTGAGACTCACAAGGGACCTATTGGGACAGCCAATAAGAAATTGCAATTATCCAGCCTAGAAGTAATAAATGCAATTAGTACTTTTTCTGCATCTGTTTGAGACAGGATCTTCATGATTTTTGCAATGTTATGTAGGTGAAAAAAGGCAGTCCTTGAAGTTTGTTTTACATGAGAGTTAAAGGACATGTCCTGACCAAACATAACTCAGAGATTCATCACAGTGGCACTGGAGGCTAGGGCAATGCCATCTAGAGTAACTATATCTTTAGATAATGTGTTTCAGAGGTGTTCAGGGCCAAGTGCAATAACTTCAGTCTTGTCTGAGTTTAACTTCAGATAAACGCAGGTCATCCAGGCTTTTATGTCCTTAAGGCATGCTTGAAGTTAAGCTAACTGATTAGTTTCTTCTGGCTTGATTGATAGATATAATTGGGTATCATCCACATAGCAATGAACATTTATGGAGTGTTTTCTGCATGCTTGAATTTAAGCTAACTGATTAGTTTCTTCTGGCTTGATTGATAGATATAATTGGGTATCATCCGCATAGCAATGAACATTTATGGAGTGTTTTCTGATAATATCGCCTAAAGGAAACATATATATTGAATATGTTGAATTGTATTGGTCCGAGCACAGAACCTTGGAACTCCGTGACTAACTTTGGCGTGCATGGAGGATTCATCGTTAATGTGTACAAACTGAGATCAATCTGATGGATATGGATAAAAATTCAGAGCACGGACCTGGAGACATAACACCACACGTACGTTTGTACACCATAACAAATAAAACTGGCTTCAGAGTTTTTCAGGTTGGGCTTTCAAATGAGTTATAATCCAGTTTAGGTCTACAGTTGATAAACAGGCTTGTGTCAAAGATGGCTGCAACTCCACCACCTCAGCCGGTGCCTTGAGGAATGTGAGTTAATATGACTGAGCAGAACATATTCTTCATGACACAGCCAGGTTTCTGTCAGACAGAGTAGATCAATATGATTATCTGATATAAACTTGTTTACTAATACAGTTTTAGATGACAGATCTGATGCTTAGCAGTCCACACTTAATTTTCCTATTGTTTTGGACTATAGCAGTGGTGGTGTTAATTTTTATTAGGTTTTTATTTATGACTCCTCTCCTGTTTACTTTTGATTGAATTAATTCTAAAAATGAAGTGGTCGGGGACAGACACAGTCTATAGGTGGGTAACTGCGCAGAGAAGCGTGTAGGATTGCAACTCAGCCTCCTGGTCTCAACTCTGGGTTGTCACGGTTTTGGTTTACTAATAAAGTCGGTCAGATTTCTAGATATGATGGCCATTCCATCCAGTGGGATGAATGCCGTCTCTCCTAATCAGACCAGGTCTCCTCCAGAAAGTTTGTCTACGAAGCCCACATCATTTGCTGGACACCACCTCGACAGCCAGTGGTTGAATGATGACATGTGGCTAAACATATCAACACTGGTCAAATTGGGTAGGGGCCCAGAGACAACTACGGAGTCCGACAGTTTTTGCATATGTACATTACCAGCCTCAGGCCTAGGGGAACCTGGGCCAGCAGCAAACACACTGTAGACTGACGAGCAATGAAGAAAGGAGCACAGGAAAATACTGTTGTCAGCTCATGCGCAGATTTATTCTGGTATACCACAAAATAATACAAAAATACCTGCTTTTACCAATATACATTCCTTATTCATATTTCACTGGAAGACTACACATTAAACCCAGTGTGCTAAACAATTAAAACACAATTCAACACCAAAATCTTCCTGGAACTGCTTATGGTTTCTTTACAGAACCTGGATATTAAAGCGGTACATTGTCACAGCCGTTAGCATTAGCTTGGAGTACTACACTTAGATAAGTCTAGGCTTAGGCTTCACTCGACAACACATCTACAATGCTCCTCTCACACGCACAGCCCCCCACAACGTCTCACACAACTAGAACTGATAACTAAGGTTATAAGGTTTTGGACATATTTGCATAGCTGTAGAGCAATGAATAAAGGAGCACAGTTAGAAACGTGAACTGGTTGGTGGTGAACCATGGGCTATGAGTGCTAAGCAGAGCTAGCGTATGTTTAAGAATCAGAAATAATAATAGCAAAGTCACAAAAAACAAAATTCAAAAAGGCTAATCGAAGTTTCTCTGTTTCAGTTACCACACACAAATACACATGGAATGGGTGGGGTACATGAGAAAGGGAGATCCAGAGAATTCAAAGAAGCCAGAGCCCCCCGCAGCACCGAGCGCACCAACGGGGAGACACAACCGTGCCAAGGATACTCCACTCCTCAACCCATAGGCACCAGCCATCCAATTAGGGGGACTAAAAAGGGAGAATATCCAGCTCCGTCAGTCAGAACAAGCAATTCATGGCAACTTCACTGAGCTTCTGAATGCTTTCCATAGTCTACAACAGCCTGCTCAGCCCCTAGTCATCCATCCTACCCTAACAAAGTGTCTGGCCTGTCCAGCGCCTGGCTTGTCCTCAGGGCTGAACCCAACACCTGTTGTTAATCCCATCTCGCCAGCAGAGGAAGGTGAGTCTGAAGAGGAGGAATGGCATGACCCCCCACCATGGCCCAGCACAGATGAGGGCCAGAGTCAGCCAACTACTCAGACAGATGTGATGCTAGGCATTTTTGGACAGGGTGATGAGTGTTAAGTGTGGCCGTGCATGTGTAGTAATCCACACCACTTGCGGGCGTGTTTTTGTTGACTTTCTCTCTTTCTCTCCCTGGTAATCTTCCTCCCCCTTCCCTGTTGTTTCCTGTAGGAGTGGAACACCTGAATCTGATCGTCAATCACAGCCGGCAACACAGTCCTGGATACCTTTTCCCAGCATGAGTTATGCCAGCCTTACACCAAACGACTTTTCAAACAAAAATAATACAGTACACAGACAAATTTCCAATGTTGGAATAAAATAATTTGCTGGGGTTGGGGCACGCCCAGTTTTTAGTCTTGGCTCTCTCCAGCACCAAACAGGAGGCAGCAAACCGGGTAGTTGCTTTGGTAATGTCCAAAAAAACTCAAACACCGTCACACACACACCTGATAGATGGTGATTTACAGGGTTATGAGTCAGTGTTTTTTGCAGTGTGCATCTGATCCACCAACCAACACTTATTTTAGGGAGAAACCATCATTTTTGAAACGCAGCTAACCAATGGAGGCTGGTAGCGAATTGAGGCGACAAAATTCATAATGTGAAGTTTGTACGGAAACACAGTGTATATTTATGGATTGCAAAGCACTTTCTTTTATTTCTAGAGTGATGTGTTTCTACGGATACTTTCACAGAATTTCTAATATGTTATATTTCTTTCGTGAGTTTGTCGTAATATTTTCCCTGGAGAGCGCAGGGAGCTTTAGTTCTTTTGTCACCACTACAGAAACACTAGGTAACTATTACTGCTGTTAGTTATTGGTTTGATCAAAGGTTTAATAATGTGTGTATTCATTACTGACGGTGGCTGATCAGGCTAATTATCAGCTAATTGTTTTGAGTTTATATATACATACAATAACCCTAATACAGGGGTATTCAACTAAAGTTCAAAGAGGTCCAGTTAGAGACAATTTCCTCAAGCGAAGGTCCGGAACATCATAATGTCTAACTTGCGTTGTGATTTAGTGTGATATATATTTAAGTAGCGTAGTAGTTGTATCAACGTCTGCATGCGATCAACAACTGACTGTCAAATCAAATAAAGAAAGTACAGTTCAAAAACATGTTGACAATATTTATTGTCACTTAACATTGAACTATACAGTTATATAATACTGTAGATGTGTATAATGTTCTTCTCTCATTTCGTAAAAGAAGGGCTGCATTTCAAAATAAAAGAGAAAATAAATAAAATAACTTTAGAAAAATTGTGCATCTTAAAATAAAGTGCTTAATTTTAGAAAAACAAAATAAAGTGTAGCAGCAGCTTGAGTTTCCCTTTTTCTTTGTTAACTGTTTCACATCTTGACTTCGCAGTCTCAACCAATTTCACAATAAATAATGTGTCTTCTCTCCCTCCCGCTCATTCGTCTCTCCGTCTTCTCTCCCGTGTCATTCACTCGTCTTATCATCTGTCACTCGCCTCTCTCCTCTCTCGTCTGTCTGTATTCAGAGTCGCAATGTTTATTGCCTGGAATGCACAGATTTGATTGGCTGAGTAGCTTCACATGGGCTGGCGTAACTCGTATGCAATTGGTCTGTGAGTTTCCCGAGCCGCTAAACCAGTGCCGCAAAGACTAGAAAAGCTGCTTCGGCTAAAAAAAAGCGTCCCGTCAAAATTTTAAATCCCCTAATAATTTATTGATTATAGGTCCGGGTCCGTATAGGATGGCGTCTGGGTCCGGACTCGGACCGCGCTCCGCCTGTTAGTGACCCATGGTGTAGGGAGTGAATGAGTGTGGGCAAAAGTAATGTAAATAAAATGGATAACATAAAGCAATTCTAATAGAACCCAAAGCACAACCAAACAAAACCCTTCTGGCTGGGGAGAGAGAGAGAGAGCCAGAACTGCCAAATCCAGCCCTCTTATATGGCAAGCAGAAAGCGCAATCAGGAAGAGTTGATTCAGATGTGGCTCATCCTCCTGACACACCTCTGCCACTCTGTATCCTACACAATAGGAAACACAAGAGAACACACCAGAAGCCACAAACAAGACTGGGAGGGGTCATCACACCCCCCAGCTTAAGAGTGGAGACCCACCAGGTACTCCATAAAAATGTTACAAAGAAGTTACATTATTAAACACTAGCATATTCAGAATGTATCTAATCAGCACCTGAATGCATACGTCTTACATTTAACATTTATACTGTACTGAAGCCTGATAAAACCAATCCTATTTTTTGGCATATTCAAAATATCTAAATACCTTAGACCACTCCCTCCAAGTACCTTTCCACATCCCGTCCGCAACCTTGGTACCTATGGGAGCATTTTTAAGAGAGAGCAGGACAGACAAACTAGGAGAGAGGAAAAAGCACAAATATAGGCAGCATTAAACACTTAAGCCAGTTTTATTCGTTATAGTCTATCGCACTCCAGGTCCATACTCTGAATTTTTGTCTGAATTCTCAGGGTTTTTATCAGGTTTAGTCCTTAAAACAGACAAAGTCATTATCGTAGGGGATTTTAATATTCATGTGGACGTTGATAAGGATGGCCATGGTACTGCGTTTATCTCATTATTGGATTCGATCGGCTTCTGTCAGAGGGTACAGAAACCCACTCACTGTTTTAATCACACCCTCAACCTAGTTCTGACATATGGACTTGAAATTGAACATCTAATAGTCTTTCCACAGAATCCTTTGTTATCGGACCATTATTTAACAACTTTTGAATTCCTATTACTGGACTACACGACATTAGGCAAAAATGCCTACACCAGATATCTATCTGATAGTGCTGTAGCTAAATTTAAGGAAGTGATTCCATCGGCATTCAGTCATGAACTCCCCAAATACAAACAGTCTGGATCACTGTTACACCACAGTCAGTAACGCTTTTCAAATCATTTGAACGCCTGGTTTTGTCCCACCGCAAATCCATCACTGACCCTCTGCTGGACCCCCTGCAGTCAACTTGGCCCTACACTTCATCCTCCAGCTCCTGGACTCCGCAGGATCCTACGCCAGGATCCTGTTTGTGGACATCAGCTCTGCCTTCAACACGATCGTCCCGGCTCTTCTTCAGGACAAGCTCTCCCAGCTTAACGTGCCTGACCCCACCTGCAGGTGGATCACAGATTTCCTATCTGACAGGAAGCAGCAGGTGAAGATGGGGAAACATGTCTCAGACTCGCAGACGATCAGCACCACCAGTGTTCTTTCTCCTCTACACCAACAGCTGCACCTCCAGTCACCAGTCCGTCAAGCTCCTGAAGTTCCCTGACAACACCACCCTCATCGGACTCATCTCTGGTGAGGATGAGTCTGCCTACAGGTGGGAGATTGACCATCTGGTGACCTGGTGCAGCAACAACAACCTGGAGCTTAACGCTTCAAAGACAGTGGAGATGCTTGTAGACTTTAGGAAGAGCGCAGCCCCACCACCCACCCCCATCACTCTGTGTGACTCTCCAGTG
Source organism: Enoplosus armatus (assembly GCF_043641665.1). NCBI lineage: Eukaryota > Metazoa > Chordata > Actinopteri > Centrarchiformes > Enoplosidae > Enoplosus > Enoplosus armatus. Next base: position 472,722 of record NC_092203.1, read on the forward strand.
GACACTGTGGAGTCCTTCCGTTTCCACAAAAACAGTTTCTTCCCCTCTGCAGTCAACCTGACGAACACGGCCAAAGTCTTGCACTGTCTTTATGTCCTTAAGGCATGCTTGGAGCTTGGCTAACTGATGAGGTTCTTCTGGCTTGATCGATAAATATAGCTGGATATCGACCGCATAACAATGAAAATGTATGGAGTGTTTTCTAATAATATCTCCTAAAGGAAGCATCTATATGGTGAATAGTATTGGTCCAAGCACAGAACCTTGTGGAACTCCATGAATGACTTTGGCATACATGGAGGATTCATGCTTCATGCTTTCTCAAGAGTCTTGGAGAGAAAGGGAAGGTTAGATATAGGTCTATAGTTGGCTAAAACCTCTGGATCAAGAGTGGGCTTTTTAAGAAGAGGTTTAATTACAGCTACTTTACAGAACTGTGATACGTAGCCTGTTAATAATGACAGATTGATCATGTCTAGTAAAGAAGTGCTGACTAAAGGTAAGACCTCTTGAAGCAGCCAAGTTGGGTTAGGTTGGGGTTGTTAGGGTTAGGTTTGGCTTAAAACACAGTGCTCTGGGAAGAGCACTACGGAGTGCACGGGCTCACGGGGGATATTAATAATCTAAAATGTGAAAGACATTAAAATAATCCTAAACGGTATATAAAAAATTATAGGGGGTATACTGGTCCACTGGGCAGGTGGATCAGCAGGAACTTAATCTTAAAAAACAAAATCCTCTGGTTCATCAGGGTCTCTAAGAGGAAGGAGTGGGACTGCAATTATTGGTCATATATTTGCAATAGTACGGTGGAGTAATAGTTGAGTGTTCGACAAAAATGTAAGATAAAAACTGATATAGGTGTATACATATGGTTAAAGTAGGTTATCAAAAAAATTTTTAAAAACGATAAGTGCTAGAATAAATCGTATGTATAGAAAATAAGAAATAAGTAATAAGTGCCAGGATAAAATCTAAAACAAAGTGCAAAAATGTATATGTTTATTTAAAAGGAAGAAATCATCAACATATCCACAAACCGATTAAAATGTTTGTAAAAACCCACTCAAGTTAGTAAAAAAAAATATGTATGCATTATTTATATCACTTTTAAAATGTATAAAAGAAATAAAAACTAAAAGAACCAACCGTATCAGACCAGTCAACTAAGTCCCACAAAATGACGTTACCAACGGGGTTAGGGTCAGGAGAAGTGCTATATAAATATAATCATAAAACCCATGCTGAATACGAATAAAAAATTAGTACAAAACACATAAAAATTCAATCATTGTTAGTAATGAGTTTAAAAGACAGCATGCATCAATACATTTTCAATATAGTAAAAACTCAAATCCATACAAAAGTTTTAAATACAACCTTGTAAATCCAATAGAAGGTGTGAAAACCCACATGTAACAATTGCACCACTCACAGGATGCTTGAATGGCATGTGAACGTACGCATGTGGGGAGTCCACATACAGGTGGAGAAATATGACCTTGCCTTCTTTTCCAAGGACCCCCATCAAGTCATCACTGACATCCAGCCCTCATGTTTCTTCAGCATGTGGTAATGTGGCTTCAGTAAAGGTGATTTGAAACGTGGGAGAAAGATGTGGTGCAGCCCAACCAGCAGCCCTTGCAGTTTGTCAAACTCTATGACCAGTCCATCCACATCAAACATGTATTTCAGAAAATGATGGGGATAGGACACCATTGTAGAGTGTAGTCCCACATACAAATAAATCAGCATGCATGAAGTCTTCCACACTGCTGAACTTTTCAAATACATCGAAAACATTTTTTTTGTGTTTTCAATGCCCACATCAAAAAGTTCATCCAGCAAATCCATTGTTCTTGTTCTTTTCAGATTCACTGTCAGTCACAGGTAAGTACACTGAAAAAGAAGCAGTTATTTGTGTAGATGGAAAGTGATATAAACCAAAAGAAGGCTATCCGAGGAGCAGTACGCAAAAAACGGTTTGTCTGTAGGAGGCTCAGAGGTGAAATGACAGCAAAACGAAGTTTCTACATCCATATAACATGTAAGTATAACAACATTACACATTTAATTAATACTTTGTTAAACTTACCGTTTTTGTTGAATAACTTTCGATAGGAAGGTCGTAGAGACCTGAAACCATGATCTGTCTGATATAATTTGGGCACGGCCTTTCCAACGGTACCACCCCCGACTCTGTACGAGCTTCCATTCCTGAGATACGTAATTTCCTGTCTTTGAAATTGCTGTATCTCCGCAATGGAAGGTCGTAGAGATATGGGACCAGGACTAGCGTGTTCAGCATGGCCGAATTATGGCAGACGGTTGCGGCCTTTCCAACGGTACCACCCACGAGTCTGTAGGACTTTCCTATGCGGAGATAGGATTTGCAGAAATTCCCCATAGGAAATGAATGGGGTAATTTCAAGCGAAAAGTGTGGAGGGAGGTCAAAAATCTCTAACAAATCGGTCCTTCTAGAAAGTGGTTAGGAGCACGTTTCAGGCAATTCTGAGTCGATTGGAGTAGACTTTTGTAGATTTTTGACCATTTTGATGGGTTGGTACTTGCATGACCCCTTTCCCTGACCTTAACCAGTGTGAAATGTGTTACCTTGCCTAACCTCGAGCTAGCCTACTAATAGAGAAACAGGGACAGAGAAGCTTGTTGCATCTTTGAACTTTTATTCATTTGTCAATACTTAAATAAGTATGAACAAACAAAGTAAAACACAAAGAGTACACTAACTAATGTTAATGATGTCAACTTTTCTTGTTCAAGGGTGCACAACATCTGAAAACATAAATTTTTTGTCTTTGAACAAATGTACATCAAGGGTGCACAACATCTGACAACATTTCTTTAGGAACAAATGTACATCAAGGGTGCACAACATCTGAGAAAATGTATTTTTGAACAAATGTACATCAAGGGTGCACAACATCTGAGAACATTTCCTTTTTTTCTGTCTTTTTCTAAATTGTCCTTACATTTGTGATCTCACCATTTTAATCCTGTAGCGAAATGCATTGTAAGATCTGATGAGAATCTTCTTTTCCTTGCACTTTTCACTGTATTGTCTGTAGGCTACCTTGATCGTCATGGTCCTATCTGTGGGGATGAGTGACATCTCCTGAGCTGTCCATTGCTCAGAGGAATGTGCAGGTAGGTACATTGCCTGCGACCTCTCTATCAGTCTCAGGTCATCCTGCAGTTCGACCTTCTGAGCCTCATCCTCATGTACAATGCTGTGGTTCATCCCGTCTTTGTTGTGTTGCACCAAATCCTTTTGTTCTTCTTGACATCCCGGAATTTGAACGCAGGGAAGAAATTTAGTTTTGATTCAATGAAGCCTTGCAAAAAACACTCCTTGACATCTTTGCCAACTGTGCCAACCAATGTGCGAGCCCTGGCAAAGGTGTTTGGCGCTGGGAAGTAGTTCTTGACAGAAAGGTCCTCGCAAAGAGTCTCAAGAGACCAGGCACCTATCAGCTTTCCAGGTGGGTGTGTGGATGTCAGAGCAGACATGGGTACTTCTGTGTTCCACTTGTACAGATCCCCGAGAAGTACTCTGACAAGGGCAGCCCCAGTTACTGATGGTGCTGAATCAAGGGTACGACAGAGGGGAAAAAGACACTCAATGCATATCTTTTGGAGGTTGTCTCTGGTCCAATGACGAATTTGGGGTGCCGTTTCCTCAGAACTTGCACTTGAATGAGGTGTCAGGCCAACCCTCTCTGTTTGCTCAGACTCTCGTCACTCACTGTACTTGTGCCCAAGGACACACTTAGTTGGAAATCCAGTGGTGATAGAGGACGCCCATAGAGAATCTCCTCAAGTGCCAGTTCACACTGGAATGCCATCCATGTGGCATGGTAGCATGCCACTCCTGCATTGTCCTGATACAGTTGTCTTAGGGTATCCACCAAATAACTCAGCACATCACAGAGGATTGAAACCAGACCCACAGTAGAATGTTCCTTGAATGGGACAAGGATTGCACGTTGCTCCAAGAGGCAAGTCAATCTATCCAAATGGAAGTGGTGTGATGGGTCAAGGATACACGGCAGTTCAGCGTCAAATCTCACAACCTGTTCAATGCGGCATTTCAGTTGACCCACCATCCTGTCATGTAGGTCCCTCATGTGCCTCAAATAGTCCCCTGCCCGCAAGAGAAGCGCAGTTTGATAGTTAGGATGAGACAACCCACATGTCACTATAGTACCAGTCACGGGATGCTTGTATGGCATCTGAATGTCAGCATGTGGTGAGTCCACATACAACTGAAGGAAGGTGAGGTTTCCTTTATTCCCAAGAACATCAAGCAACTCCTTGCTCGCGTCCATCTCAGTGTTGTCCAGATTGCACTGAAAATGTGTGGCCTCATGGATCCCCAGTGTGGTGAAGAAGTCACCCCTGAAACCCATAAGGTCTTGCAAACCATATCTAGAAAAAAGGATATGGGTTTCAGGGTCCTTGGCCACAATTTTGCAACCAAAGTGGACAGACACAGACCTAACGTCAGATGGGCCAATGATGTCAGTTATACCCAGTTGTTCTATGTCTCTCTGTCAAAACTGATTGAGCAGAAGCACCACCTTCATGAATGAACAGGTGTTGGACTTACACAACAAGCCCATCAATGTCAAAAGAAAACCTCAAAAAAGAAGTGGGGTCAGACAATGTCGTGGAATGTATCCCAATGTTTAAATCGGCATGCAAAAAGTCTCCAACATTGGGGTAGTCTGTGAAGGCACGCAAAAGATTGTTGGTGTTGGTAAACCCAACATCAAGAAGGGCATCAGCAAGAGCCATAGCTCTGTGTGCCTGTTTGTCTGAGTGTCAAAACTGTATCTGATTAGGTTTTACAGCTTTAAGTGATTGACATTATATATATAATAGATATAATATATAGAATATATATTCTATATATTATATTATATTGTATTGACGATATGTCAAGAACCGAATGAGATAGAGTGATGGGCCGTTCTTGCTGTGTTCGGGTACGAGTGTATGAGAAAATACAGGCAATGCCACATACAACAAATACACAACAAATAGCACCCTCTCGCTATCCCAGCTTTTTATTCCATATGTGTGATCGGTTGTATCTTCTGTGCCACTGGTATTGTTACATGCCGTCTATGTCATATTCTCCGTATTAACATACTTGCATTGTGATATCATCTGAGAAAGTGTTCTGCAACAGCGTAAAGACCTTTGTTGAGGTTCCATGGTGTAATGGTTAGCACTCTGGACTTTGAATCCAGTTATCTGAGTTCAAATCTCGGTGGAACCTTTAAATGCAACTAATCTGCTGTAAGACAGACATTTGTCTGATCTTGCTGTATGTGGAAGGCGCTGCCTTCAGGTTGCAGTCTCCTCTTGCAGGGAAACTTCTTCACGCAGTGTACAAATTCCACTGACAAGTTTTTCACTCGAACCGTTTCCTGATATTGGGAAAGAAAGGTCAGCCATTCACCTGCTGCACCACCAGGTCCCATTCACAACCAATTGCAGCTTATCACTATCCCAGGTTTTCATACCACTACATAGGCTAGAATGTGTTCTATGAAAAATCCATAGAACGCATTCATTATAGTAAGAAGATTTGTTTTGTTTCACACATACGGATTAATTGTTATTGATGGGTGAATTGATTGTAGGAAGTCTTTTTCACATGTTATCTTCTGTTTCACTGGTATTGTTGCATGCCTTCTATGTCATATTATCTGCATTGATGTATATACATTGTCATATCATGTGAGAATCTGTTCTGCAACAGCCTGCAAAACCTTTATTGAGGTTGCATGTTGTAATGGTTAGCACTCTGGACTGAATGACAGACCTTTGTCATAGTCCTGACGTGGGTTCAAATCCCACTTCTGACAGCTTTTCACTGGAAGCTGGAACCTTTTCTTCTAGCATGATAATGTGAAAGTAAAGTCAGCCAATCTGGCTATGTTCGGCATTAATGGTACAAGTACAGCATTTGTAATGCTGCTTACAGACATACAGATTCAAAGAAGTAGGCAGTCTCTGGTCTCTTATGAAGCTCCAACTGATGCAATGCCAGGTCCCGTTCCCAACCACAATCCCAGCTTTTCATTCCCTGTGTGCGAATGGTTGTAAATCACAACACATGCTAGAATGTGTTTGTATACAGTAGGTCTATTTGATGCTGAATGACTTGTTTGTAGGAACAACTATGACATGATATTGGGACAGAAAGGTCAGCCATTCACCAGCTGCACCGCCAGGTCTCATTCACAATTTTATGTCACTACATATGCTAGAATGTGTTCTATGGGCTTACATGACTACGGAAGAGGATTGCTGCCACATGTGAGTTCAAAGTCAAAATTCTTTCCTTAAACTCAGAATTATGAATTTGATCTTAGAATTCTGACTTTGAAGGAAGAATGTTTCTGCACATGACAATGTATCAGTGCAACATTTGCAACAACATTTGTAACGCTGCTTACATACATACAGATTCAAAGTAGTAGGCAGTCTCTGTTGAGCCATGGCATATCATTGCATTACCATATCAAGTCGTAGTCAGGATGGCCGAGCGGTCCAGTGCGCTGCGTTAAGGTCGCAGTCTCCACTGGAGGTGAATCCCACTTCTGACAGTTTTTCACTGGAAACTTGAACCATTTCCTCGCATGATAATGAGAAAGTAAAGTCAGCTGTTCTTGCTGCGTTCGGGTACGAGCGTATGAGAAAATACAGGCAATGCTACTTACAGACATACAGATTCAAAGTAGTAGGTAGTGTCTGGCCTCTCATGAAGCTCCAGCTGATGCAATGCCAGGTCCCGTTCCCAACGAATAGCAGCCTACCGCTGGTAGGTTTTCATGTCGCTACATATGCCAGAATGTGTTCTATGGGCTTACATGACTATAGAAGAGAAATAGGGCCACATGTGACTTTAAAGTAAGAATTCTTACCTTAATCTCAGAATTCTGACTTTGATCTTGGAATTCAGACTTTGATCTCAGAATTCTGACTTTGAAGTAAGAATGTTTCCGCACATGACAATGTATCAGTGACAATGTTCCAATAATAATCTTATCATATTGCCTATAATAATGTAACAACCGACTTTAAAAAGTGGAACCTTTAAAGTGGGACGACAGGTAAGACAATACAACCTATCCTATCCTATCTTCTGTTGAGTTTCCATGGTATAATGATTAGCACTCTGGACTCTGAATCCAATCGAGTTCAAATCTCACTGGAACCTGGGACAACAGGTAAGAGAATGCAACCTACCCGCTGAATGATAGACCTTTGTCTGATCTTGCTGTATGTGGCAGGCGCTACGTTCAGGTTGTAGTCTCCGCTGGAGGTATGGGTTCAAATCCCACTTCTGACAGCTTTTCATTGGAAACAGGAACAAGTTGATAATGGGAAAGCAAAGTAATTCCATTCGGCGTTAATGGTACAATTACAATTTTGCGGTTTGCAACGCTGCTTACAGACATACAGATTCAAAGTTGTAAGCAGTCTCTGGCCTCTCATGACCCTCCAGCTACTGCAACGCCATGTCCCATTCACAACGAATAGCAGCCTATTGCTATCCCAGCTTTTCATTCTGTATGTGCTAATGGTTGTAAGTCACTACACATGCTAGAATGTGTTTGTATACAGTAGGCGTATTTGATGCTGGATGAATTGTTTGTGGGAAGTCTTGGGAAGAGTAGAGAAGAAGAAGAAGAAGAGAGAGGAAAGAAAAGTTGGCCATTCTTGCTATGTTCAGGGACAAATAGTAGGAAGCTTCTGGCCTCTCATGAACCTCCAGCTGCTGCAACGGCAGGTCCCATTCACAACAAATAGCAGCCTCTCGCTATCCAACATTTTATTACGTATGTGTGGTCGGTTGTATCTTCTGTGTCACTGGTATTGTTGCATGCCTTCTATGTCATATTCTCTGCATTAACATAGATACATGATACTATCATGTAAGAACCTGTTCCACGACAGTCTGGAAAAGCTTAGTTGTGATTCCATAGTGTAATGGTTGTGACAAAAGTTGAGCCATTGCATATCATTGCATTACCATATCAAGTTACATAGCAAAAATTCCACTGCAAAGAGGGTTTGTATAGTCAAGATGGCGGAGCGGTCCAAGGCGCTGCGTTCAGGTTGCAGTCTCCACTGGAGGTGTGGGTTCGAAGCCCACTTCTGACAGTTTTTCACTGGAAACTGGAACCGTTTCCTCTAGTATGATAATGGGAAAGTAAAGTCAGCCTTTCTTGCTGTGTTCGGTTCGAGCGTAAGAGAAAATACAGGCAATGCCAGTTACAGACATAATGATTCAAAGTAGTAGGTTGTCTCTGTTTGTCGGAAGTCTTTTTCAGGTGTGGGTTCAAATCCCCCTTCTGACAGCAAGTTTTTCACCAGAACCGTTTCCTCTGACTTGATATTGGGAAAGAAAAGTCTGCCATTCAGCTGCTGCAACGCCAGGTCCCATTCACAACGAACAGCAGCCTGAACCCACCTGCAGGTGGATCACAGATTTCCTGTCTGACAGGAAGCAGCACGTGAAGCTGGGGAAACACGTCTCAGACTCGCGGACGATCAGCACCGGCTCCCCTCAAGGCTGCGTTCTTTCTCCTCTACTCTTCTCCCTGTACACCAACAGCTGCACCTCCAGTCACCAGTCCGTCAAGCTCCTGAAGTTCGCGGATGACACCACCCTCATCGGACTCATCTCTGGAGAGGATGAGTCTGCCTACAGGTGGGAGATTGACCATCTGGTGACCTGGTGCAACAGCAACAACCTGGAGCTTAACGCTTCAAAGACAGTGGAGATGGTTGTTGACTTTAGGAAGAGCGCAGCCCCACCCGCCCCCATCACCCTGTGTGACTCTCCAGTGGACACTGTGGAGTCCTTCCGTTTCCTGGGCTCCATCATCAGCCAGGACCTCCGGTGGGAGCTGAACATCAGCTCCCTCATCAAGAAAGCCCAACAGAGGATGTACTTCCTGAGGCAGCTGAGGAAGTTTAACCTGCCACAAAAAATGCTGGTTCACTTCTACACCGCCATCATAGAGTCCATCCTCACCTCCTCCATCACCGTCTGGTACGCTGCTGCCTCCACCAAGGACAGACGCAGACTGCAGCGTATCATCCGCTCTGCAGAGAGGGTGATTGGCTGCAACCTCCCATCTCTTCAGGACCTGTACTCCTCCAGGACCCTGAGGAGAGCAGGGAAGATCGCTGCCGACCCCTCCCACCCCGGACACCATCTGTTCAACCCCCTCCCCTCTGGCAGGAGGCTGCGGTCCATCAGGACCAAAACCTCCCACCACAAAAACAGTTTCTTCCCCTCTGCAGTCAACCTGACAAACTCTCACTGACCCCCCCCCAGAACACAAACACAAGCTATACGTTATATTAACGTACATCACCCCTGTCCCCACTGCGTTACATTAACGCACTCACCCCCTACTGGACACTTTATCTGGACACTTTACTTTATTCTGGTCACTGCACTGTTGTTATTTATCTTATTTTTATTTTTATTCTTATTCTTATTTTAGCTTTTATATTCTACTTATTTGTTATCAAAACATTAGCACCTTCAGACCACAGCAAATTCCTTGTAATGTATGTTACTTGGCAATAAACAGTTTCTGATTCTGATTCTGATTCTGATCACCATCCCAGGTTTTCATGTCACTACATATGCTAGAACGTGTTCTAAAAAAAGAGTGGAACCTTTAAAGTGGACGACAGGTAAGACAATACAACCTATCCTATCCTATCTTTTGTTGAGGTTCCGTGGTGTAATGGTTAGCACTCTGGACTCTGAATCCAGCGATCTGAGTTAAAATCTCGATTTTGTGTGGGACAACAGGTAAGAGAATGCAACCTATCCGCTGAATGATAGACCTTTGTCTGATCTTGCTGTACGTGGCAGGCACTACGTTCAGGTTGTAGTCTCCACTGGAGGTATGGGTTCAAATCCTACTTCTGACAGCTTTTCACTGGAAACAGGAACAAGTTGATAATGGGAAAGTAAAGTAATTCCATTCGCCGTTAATGGTACAACTACAGCATTTGTAACGCTGCTTACAGATTAAAAGAAGTAGGCAGTCTCTTGCCTCTCATGAACCTCCAGCTACTGCAACACCAGGTCCCATTCCATCTATCCCAGCTTTTCATTCCCTATGCGAACGGTTGTAAGTCACTACACAGACCAAAGTACAGATTTCCACTGGTCTAATGTCCATTGCTTGTGTTTCTTAGCCCAAGCAATTCTCTTCCTCTTGTTGTTCTTCCTCAGTAGTGGCTTCTTTGCAGCAATTCGACCATAAAGACCTGATTCACGCAGTGAACGGTTGATGTTGAGATGTGTCTGCTACTTGAACTACTTGTGAAGCATTTATGTGGGCTCTAATCTGAGGTGCTGTTAATTTGCGGTTTCTGAGGCTGGTAATTCTAATGAATTTATCCTCTGCAGCAGAGGTAACTCTTGGTCTTCCTTTCCTGGGACGGTCCTCATGAGAACCAGTTTCATCATAGCGTTTGATGGTTTTCATGACTGCACTTGAGGATGCATTCAAAGTTCCTGACATTTTCCGGATTGACTGACCTGTCTTAAAGTAATGATGGACTGTCGTTTCTCTTTACTTAGTTGAGTGGTTCTTGCCATAATATGGATTAGAACAGTAGTTGAATAGAGCAATTCACTGTATAGAACTGTGTACCAACCCTACCTCTGCACAACACAAATGATGGGCTCAAACACATAAAAATTCCACAAATTAACTCTTGACAAGGCACACCTGTTAATTGAAAACCGGGCTCATAAAGCTGATTGAGAGAATGCCAAGAGTGTGCAAAGCTGTCATCAAAGCAAGAGGTGGCTGCTTTGAAGAGTCTAAAGTATAAAACATATTCTGGTTTGTTTAACACTTTTTTGTTTACTACATAATTCCATATGTGTTCCTTCATAGTTCTGATGTCTTCAATATTAATCTACAATGTAAAAAATACTAAAAATAAAGTAAAACCATTGAATGAGAAGATGTGTCCAAACATTTGACTGGTACTGTACATACATGGTGATATCATGTAAGAAACAGTTCCACGACAGTCTGGAAAAGCTTAGTTGAGAGTCCGTGGTGTAATGGTTGTGACAAAAGTTGCTACAGCATTTGTAACGCTGCCTACAGACATACATATTCAAAAAAGTAGGCAGTCTCTGGCCTCTCATGAACCTCCAGCTACTGCAATGCCACGTCCCATTCACAACGAATCGCAGCCTCTTGCTTCTTACCTTAATCACAGAATTCTGACTTTGATCTCGGAATTCTGACTATGAAGTAAGAATGTTTCTGCACATGACAATGTATCAGTGATAATGTGTCAATGATCTTATATCATATCACCTATAATAATGTAACACTGAAGGGTGGACTACAGCGTTTTTTATGAAGGTGGATTTTCTTAATTTTTTGTAGTAAGATTTGTTTTATTTCACACATACGGATGAATTGTTTGTGATGGGTGAATTGATTATAGGAAGTCTTTTTCACATGTTCTTCTATGTCACAGGTATTGTTGCATGCCTTCTGTAACCACGGTCAGCTACACTTCGCTGTAACTGGCTGGTTCTATCAACCCCTCGACTCTGCGTTGTGTGAATAATGATGAACAGGAGGCTTGTTTCTCTTTTTGGGCCGCCGTTTAATATCTGAACAGGAACAAAACATGTACCGGTCAGTCTCTTAGTTGGCTCGTTTCAGGCAGCTCAGACACAGCACACAGCAAAGATCAGCAAATTATTTTAACATTGACGCTAGCTAGCTAACTTAACAAATGTGTTATACTGTTAATTGTACATTTTTAGCACTTAAAAAGTACAGTAATCCATTTGTAACTCTTCTCATTAACGTTTCCGTAAACCACAGTGCATATATGTTCATATGGTGGACATACAGACATTAATGCACCACATTTGCATACAGTGCTGTGCACAGCAACTTACCGCGGGCATGTCTCCCCTGAGAGAGGGCGCCCCTTGAGCCAACAAATCTACATGAAATAGCAAGTGGGATCACATCATACAGACTCTGTTACATATGTAAGCAGCGTTACAAATGTTGTAGTTGCAAATGTTGCAGTGATACATTGTCGTGTGCGGAAATATTCATACTTCAAAGTCAAAATTCTGAGATCAAAGTCTGAATTCTGAGATCAAAGTCAGAAATCTGAGATTAAGGTAAGAATTCTGACTTTAAAGTCACATGTGGCCCTATTCCTCTTCCATAGTCATGTAAGCCCATTGAACACATTCTAGCATATGTAGTGACATGAAAACTTGGGATAGCGATAGGCTGCTATTCGTTGTGAATGGGACCTGATGTTGCAGCAGCTGAATGGCTGATATTTCATTCCAAAAAAACTTGCTGTCAGGAGGGGGATTTGAACCCACACCTGAAAAAGACTTCCTACAAACAATTCATCCAGCATCAAATAGGCCTACTGTATACAAACACATTGTAGAATGTGTAGTGACTTACAACCGTTCGCACATACGGAATGAAAGCTGGGATAACGATAGGCTGCTATTCGTTTGGAATTCGACCTGGTGTTGCAGTAGCTGGAGGTTCATGAGTGGCAAGAGACTGCCTACTTCTTTGAATCTGTATCTGTTACAAATGTCGTAGTTGCAAATGTTGCACTGATACATTGTCATGTGCTGAAAAATTCATACTTCAAAGCAGTGGCGGCTCCTGCCAAATCTCTCAGGAGGGGCAATTGTTGTGGCTAATCACTGGGTAAATTAACCTGTCAGCTAGCTAACTTGACATTGCATTTTACAATTAGTTTTTTGCCCATTTGTTCATCGTAATTGTTTGGAATAAAATTATTTGGGGTGTACAATGACTGAACAACCCAATGTGATCATCAACAGATAAATTGTCACAATTTTCATGCGGAAAATCATTTTCACAATAATCTGATTCAGTCTTCATCAGAGTGTAGCAAATCAAGAACATTTATTTTGTAGGTAGTTGTGTTCTGATTAAACAAAGAAATGAATGTAGGCATAGCCTACTACTTATTACAGATACAGTGCACATCACATAGTAACCACTAGATGGCAAAATACACAAGACAAGGATATTCTCTCAGGCGACTGTCCAGTATTTGTGGATTGACATCCTGGATTGTCAAAGTCTCTACAATTAATGAACATTCCACAGTGATCATCAACAATCAATCAAAACAACATCAAGACACCTTTGGATGTAAAGGCAACTATTACTAGCAGAATAAAGAACAGTGGCACTGGGGCTGATAGTATGCAATAAATAAAACTATTTACAATTTAGCTATTGGGAGATACAACAAGTGCAGTCACATAACTCACTATTTAAATTACATCACTCACTTGTACTGAAATTTTGCTCGACATATACAATTCTACTGGTGTTGGCATGCAATTAACATGAATGTGACCATTATGTCTCTTAAGTAAAAGCAGTCTCAAAGTCCCAAAGTTTGTGATTTAAATATGCAAACTTTTACTTTGTCCTTGAGAGTATGATGGGTCCAGATAGATGTAGCGGAATACTACCAAATTTGAAAACCAAGATGTGGAAATACTCAAGTAAATGAGTATCTCACACGAGAAGTACACTATGAGTAAAAAATCAGTTACCGTCCATCCCTGTCTGTAACAACAGGGTGGGTGATTTTGAAATACTGGGTTCCAACACTAGAGCAGGCTTACTTAAATGGTCCATAATAAATGCAGATACCTCTTTGGACAGCCTTTGCTTCTCTTTTTCTCCCAAGGCCCTCCTTGAGCTTGTGGTTCCTGATGTTTTTTGCCGCTGCTCTTGAGATGAGCTTTGGTCCCTGAAGGTAGACAGACCAACAGTGTTTGTGCCTGCACACTGCTTGTGAAGATCTGGAGGGCACGTTTGATGAAGACCGTGTCAATGTCCTTCTTCTGCAGCTGCTGGTACATCATGTCAATGTGAGGCATGATTTGATGAAATAGCTGCAAGAAAAACTGGAAGTCTTCATCCTGCAGCATCCTCAGGAAGCCAGATGCCTCCCTCACTGTGGTGTTGTCAAATGAGCAGTCTGTCCTGATGGCTTCGAAACACTCTATGAGGTCATCAAGGTTCTCATAGACAGTGCTCATGATTCTGCTGCTGAAGTTCCACCTTGTGGCTGATGCTCTTGGCAGCCTTCGTGCAACAATCTGGTCGAGAATGCTGGTGCGTTTGGGTGAAAAAACTGGTAATGCCACCCAAATCAGAAAAGAAAACTCTCACTGCTGAGATGTGAGAAGTGGCTTGCTGCATAATCAAATTCAGCTGGTGTGCATAGCAATGCACATAATGGGCATTTTCATAATATTCACGCACCTTTTGCTGCACACCAGCCGTCTCTCTCCTCATCACACTGGCCCCATCGTATGCTGCGCGATGAGTTTACCTTTGTCGTCATTAGACAAAAGACTGTTCAGTCTCTCCAAAATCGCACTGGCAATCGAGTCAGCTGTTGCATCCAAGATAAGGACAAATTCAAAGAAACGTTCTTGCACAGCATGGTTCCCATCGATGTATCTCAACACAAGCACCAACTGTATCTGTGTAGAAACGTCCGTGGTCTAATCTGCTTGGATTGCTACGAATCTAGCCGACTTCACCTCCTCCACGATACATTCCCTGATGACAGCATGCAATCCAGCAGCTCATTTTGCACAGTGTTTGACATACCCTTGAAGACTGTGGCACTTTTCAAGTGCTCCTCAAACACCTCGTCTAGCGACGCCACCAAGTCGACCACTCCACAAAAAATCCCAGGGTTGCTGGAGCCCTCCCTTTAATCTTTGCCTCCCAAAGCTAACTCAAACACTCCACAAAACTTCACACAGTAGATAAGACTGGCTAGAATGTGGCGGTTCTTGCTCACCTCATCGTTGTGGCAACGCACAGCTATCCTGTAGCTCTGGTCCAACTGTGTGGCAATGTTGACCCTCCCAAGAGCCGAAAGTTTCAGGCAACTGTCCATATGCATCTTCGATGTTTCATGCTTTTTCACCTTCTCCAAAAGATGATGCATGTCGGTGACACCCGTAACTGTCCATGCGGTGTCCGTGCTGCCATCAGAATGAAACAGAATGCAGGGGTAGAAGAATAAAGCGTTAGCTACCTCGCATCCTGCTAGCCCCTTTTTCTGCTCATACCAGCTCTGCGAAAATCCCCGATTATATGATTTCCCCCCCTTTGTAGATACTTGTTTGATGTTTAAATTTGGTCTGGGTGGTCTTAATTCTTTAGTTGCCAATTTATCCTGATTACTACGACGACTGAAAGGTATTTCTCTTAGTGACAAGATCAAGTTGCTCCTCTGAGTCGAGACGTTAGCCATGTTGATGGTGAACATGACCGCCGGCGCAAGCGGCGCTTCACCGTGTGGTGTCGGAATAATCGGAAAAATGAGATTCTGACGGTGACGCAAAATTTTAGTGGAAATAGCAACCAACGTGTTTTGTGAACTCACTGAGCAATAAATTACAACACATCTTATTTGTGGCATCAATGTTATTTCCACATTACGACTTAAAAGCTCATGAACACACCAAAGTTGGAAGAACGACTTCCCACCTCGGGAAATGGAACCATCCAAGGAGCACATGAATGCCTTAGGTTACATATGACGAAAACACGTTAGGTTAGTGCAAGCCCACCCGGAACCCATAGAGATTGCATTGCAGCGCCTGCAGTTTGGAAAAAAAAAACGATTTAACATGAAAGTCAATCACAGCGATCCGATTTTCAACCACACTGAAATCGCCCGGAAGGGTCAGTACTCCATGGAACACGACATGACGCCTTGGATTATGATATTCACGAGCAGGACAAACTGTCTTGAAGATGTTTTAATAAATTGTTTAAAAAAGATAATGGTGATAATAATAAATCAAATGTATATTTATCATCATTATCAGTTTTTCTATTTTTCTTAGGAGGGCGGCGATCAAAGTGATCTCAGAATTCAGACTTTGATCTCAGAATTCTGTCTTTGATCTCAGAATTCTGACTTTGAAGCAGGGGCGGCTGGCCAATAGAGGGCGACAGTGTGGGTTGCATGGTTGCATGGCTTTCAAGGTGACAAGTTTGCTGTACGACATATGTAACAATACCATATGTTCTTCATGTTCTGGAGAAATGGTAATACATGTGTCCTCTGTCTGTGGTGTTAAGCCCGCAGGAAGTCCAAACCAAGAGGGGGAGACCTCATCACTACCAGAACTTTCATTTGAGCTACTTGCAGCTTCCAAGAGTTTGGTAAGTGTCAAACAAGCACTTTTAACTAGCTCCATATGACAGACCTCCTAATAGTTAGTACTTCACCCTGTTATTGTTACTAGCCAGTTACAATGCAAGTATCCTCCCAGGTAATTAGAACCTGCCGTAGTGAGTAGTGCTGTCAATGAATATCCTAAATTTGATTATATATTCTAATTAAATTATTGCTAATTAGATGGATCACCCTTTCAGCATTTATTTTGTCAGTACCAGCTGGTGGTTACTTAGTAACTTTATACCTTACACAGCGTACTGTAGTCTGTAGATGTTAACTTACCCACATTACACAAACTCGGTTGACGTTTCACAGAGCTGCTCTGGGTCCAAAAACACAATCCCAAAACGAAAGCTCACCGTCATGTTTTGCTGTGACTCACACAACCCAACACCGTGTGTGCGCTGTAGGTGTAGCCAGTAAAAAGATGCATTCCGCAGCACATCGGCTCCGCGGACGGTCCGCATACATCATGTGTTCAATGTAGCCATGCACAAAAATAGATATTCGAATGTTTCGAACGTGTGTTGTTTTTTTGTTTTTTTTTAAGAACGAATAATTGAACATCATTTTTTGCCAATTTTGACAGCCCTAGTAGTGAGCGTGCAGCTACAGTGAGATTGGACTATGTTTGAGATGTGGGTGTTTGAGACAAAATAATTCATTATTTGTTATTAGTTGTGCAAGCTGTAGGCTATCGCCAAACCTAAAACTACATGTGGCAAACACTGTCTACCTGTGTGCAGCCCCTCACATTTTACTTTGCTATTGTTACAAATATGAAAATCTACTGCATTTGGAGCTATAAGCATGTGTCTACCATCTACCATCTGCACTCCTGTAACTTGCACCAGCGAAAAAATTAAATACAAAAAAAATGAATAAATAAAACATTTGAGGTAAAAAAAATAATGAGCTGCATGAGCTGAACGGTAATGCAGTTATCGTTACAGCCCTACCTCTGTGATGTTAGCATGTACCTTTACTCCACACCACAAGGGTTCATAAGCACAGGCTGTTCTTAAAACACAAGCAAGTTGGGAATGATTTTGCATTGTAGGACATAACCCCATTTTCAACAAATGCTCTGGAAGTTACAAATCGTGTTTCATGTCCTTTTTCAATGTATTACAGCAACTACTTCTGCCAGTGCTTTATATCGTGTTTTTTTTCCCCCCCATAGGAAATAAACCTAGATTTTAAGAGCAAGATATGCACCACTGAAAGTTCACACTCTGGTGTTGGTGATGACCCAGATGTACCACCGCTGAGAAGAACTGACAGCATATTCGTAAGTTTGCATAATGAAAACTAGTGGGACACTTAACTTTTGAAAGAGAAAATAACTATAAAGTATGATTCCGATAATTTTCTATATTTTGCTTCTTGTCAAAATCAATAAAGGATGATTGTCAGGTTCAGGTGCCCAGGTTGTAAGAGGGTCTCGTAGACAATGTAAGATTTTCATACCTGGTTAATGTTTCTTGCAGATAAATTAGCTATAAGCGTCTTGTATATTTCATTTCCAGCTTACCAAAGAATACCTGGGACAGATCTCCAAGGTGTCTGATGGATCAGAAGCCTCTGTAAGCTGCAGTGATGACGAATATATTCTGTCAAAAGACTCAGTACGTGAAAGCAGTTCAGAGGGATCTGACGATCTTACGAGCAAGGTTCCATTGGTGAAACTAAAGAAAGAGAAGACGTCAAAGAGGACTTCTAGAAGAAAGACATTGCCCAATACTTCTTCAGATAAAGATAATAGGAGAGCAGAACGGGAAAACTCTGATGACACAAACCTGGGTAAAGAAGCTGTGTCAGTAATGAAGCTGCAAAAAAAGAAAGATGGTGCCAGAGTTTACAGTAAAAAGCATTATTGTCTGTACTGTCCCATGCACTGCCTTAAAATGTCGAGGCACTTACTACGCAAACACAGCAATGAAGCAGCTGTAGCACAAGCAATACGTTTTCCTTTGAACTCAAAGGAACGAAAATTGCATTTTGACCTGATTAGAAACAAAGGAAACCATGTTCATAATAATGAGGTCCTAAAAGCTGGTAATGGAACACTAATGCCACGTCAGCAATCTGGGAAACCAGTGAAAGTAAGTGACTACATGCACTGCATAAACTGTGAGGCTTTGCTTAAAAGAAAATCATTATGGAGGCACATGTCCAGGTGCAAGCTTTCACGAAAATGCAGCACAACAAAGCCAGGCAAAAGTCGGATCCAATCACTCTGTGCCTATGCACAGCCCGTCCCAGAGGGTGTTAGCAGAAAAGTTTGGGAGCTGGTAAATTCTATGCACCAAGATGAAGTCACAAACATCATCAGAGAGGAGAGAAGCATTTTGAGACTTGGAGAACATTTGTATGCAAAGCATGGACATGACAAGACCAAACATGAGTACATTAGACAAAGAATGTGAGAAATAGGTAGACTAATTCAGCACTCACAGAAAGCTGGCAGACTGAAACGAATTGAGGAGTTCTATGTACCTTCCAACTTCAACTTTGTGGTTGAAGCAGTAAAGGACGTGGCAGGCTTTAATGAAGAGAAAAACATCTACAAAACTCCATCCTTGGCTCTTAAACTGGGTCATAGTCTCAAGAAGGTTGCAGGTATTCTTGAGTGTGAACCTCAGATGGCAGAGTCTGACAATGAGGACTTTCTCAAGAATCTGAAGCGGAGCCGGGGTCTTTATGAGAAGAAGTGGGGTGTGTGTGTGTCATCATCACCAAAGCAGACTTAATAATGATCCAACTAAGAAGAACTGGTCGAAGCTGGCCATTTTGACACTTTGCGAGGCGATACTGTTTAATCGCAGAAGGTGAGGTGTCAAAGATGCCGCTTAGTGCATTCACCCTAAGAGACACTTCAAGAGTCCATTCAGATTTGGCACTAGGACTTTCAGAGTTGGAGCAAAAGCTTTGCCAGCATTTTCAGCACATTGAAATAAGAGGGAAAAGAAACAGGAAAGTTCCCATCCTTCTAACGCCAGACATGCTCTACTCAATGGAAGCCTTGGTTGCACATCGGCGGGCCTGTGGTGTGCCTGATGAAAATCCTTTTTTCTTCTCCAGACCTGAAGCAGAGACTCACTTAAGGGGATCGGATGCCATCAGACAGATTGCAAGGGAATCTGGGGCCAAGCATCCTGAAACTCTGTCCTCAACCAAGTTAAGAAAGCATGTATTCACACTGTCCACGGTCCTAAACCTGAGAGATAATGAGATGGACATACTTGCAAATTTTCTTGGCCATGACATCCGAGTCAATAGGCAGTACTATAGACTACCAGAAGGAACGCTGCAGTTGGCTAAAGTCAGCAAAGTGCTGATTGCCCTAGAACAGGGTTCGGCAACCCGCGGCTCTGGAGCTGCAAGCAGCTCTTCAGCCTCCTTGTAGTGGCTCCCTCTGGCCTTGACAAAAAAACATGAAAATGAATAACGGTTATTTCTCAATTTAATTTTTATTTATTTTATTTCTGTTTATGTTGTACGGTTATTTGGGAGTTCGAGGTGATACTTTAACATCGAATTTGAAAAAAGTTTTTAATAATTTGTCAACTAAAATATGCGTCACACTCACGTCTACAGCCCTCGCCTTTACCTGCAGGCGGCTTCTTCAGTGTCCGCCCCCCGCCCTTGGTAAGCTAACCATGAGTAAATCCAAAAAAAGAAAAGTCTCAGAAGAAAATAGAGAGTTTAATTCTGCGTGGACAGATTCATTTGCCTTCACCACCAACGATGCTGGCTTACCCGTGTGTTTGATATGTGGCGAGAAATTAGCAAACAACAAAAAATGTAACGTTGAAAGACATTTTCAGAACAAGCACTCAGCATTTGCTGAGAAGTACCAAACTGAAGATGAGCGAAAGAGAGCGATTTTGGAACACATAAATTGTGATTATTTACAGCGTGCAATTATCGTAATGCAAGCCGCATTTGGAGAAAGATTCAGCGAGTTCAGAAAGGAAAAAAACACACTGTCCCTCCCTGTTACACCCCTGGACATCGACCCATCCCTGCTGAACATTTCTGGATTCACAGGAGTGAGTCAGCGCGATCTGGAAATTGAACTGGCCGACATAGCGGATGAAGACTTAAGGGTGTCCAAGTTCAAAAGCCTGACAGCGGATCTGGAAGAAGTCGCCCGTCAGAAGGCCACTCTCGCTAAAGAGCACAAATGGAGTGATATTGAAAACCTCCCCAAACCTGACAAACTGGTTTTTGAAACATGGAATGCCATTCCCGACACGTATATGAAAAATTATGCATTTGGAGTCCTGTCCATCTTTGGCTCAACATACTTATGCGAGCAGGTTTTCTCGAGCATGAACTTCATAAAGTCCAAATATCGCTCCCGCCTCACAGATGACAGCCTGCAGTCCTGTGTGAAGATCAAAGTCACATCTTACAGCCCTGACATAGAGAAGATCTGCAGCGATCTTCAGAAACAGAAGTCACATTAAACAGGTGAGAACACTAGCATTTAATAGGCTATTATTTTTCATTTTAGACCCAGAGCTGATTTGGTTGTATGTTCAGGTGCGTCGGTTGATTGCTGTACGTGACTGAGGGAAAAAAACAGAAGAGGATGACAGCACACTGAAATGGACTTTAGTCACAAACATTCCTAATTGTATGTTTACTTTTTTAAGCTGTGGCTATACGTTTTATTTATATTAAAGTGGGCTAGTTTCTATTTTATTAATTTTACACAAATATGGGAAGGACTCAAATAAGCCTGCATAGTTCAGTGTTTAATTCATGTCAAAGTAATAGAAATAAAAATAGAAAAAGAATAAAACTTATAAAACTTTGTAAGCTGTGTTATGTTTTGCGGCTCCAGACTATTTTCTTTGGTGGAAGAGGGGGCAAAATGGCTCTTTTGATAGTAAAGGTTGCAGACCCCTGCCCTAGAACAAGGCCGACTGTCTGAGTTCAAGGGAATGAGCCTGAACCAAATCCAAATCGATCCCAATGGTAAAAAAAAAATAAATAAATAAAAAAATATATATATACAGTATGTGTGTATAATATAAATACAATTTCAGAGCAAATGTCTTTTTTCATGTCATATTTGGTTTTGTTGTCCCTGCTTTTCAGAGGAAGTGCCGGAAGCTATGGACAGTGATCTCTCAGAGGCAGAGAAGGACTCATCTTTCTCCTCTCCGTCACCAGGTGGGTTACAAGTTTAACTGTTTTTACCTTCCAACTCTGAGTTAGTGTTTAGATCAACCACATGCCAATTTCTTTTTTTCTTTTTTTTCTTTTCAAAGGATCCTCAAGATCTGAAAGAAGACAGCCAACTATTGATGAGTTTGATGATGATACTGCACCCACAAGTATGCCACAGACTAACTAGATACTGCTCTTTCCATTCTTTCCTTGTTTTTCTAAACACTGAGAAATTAAAAACATAATGATTTATTATTTGTTACTTTAACAGGATCCTCAACACCTAAGAGAAGACTGCAAACTGAGTCTGACGATGATGACCCTAAAACAGGTATTTTTACACACTAAATGCACTCCTTGCTATTTGTTAGTTAGCTGTCTTAACTTCACCTTTTGGCAAACCTTCGAAAAACTTTAATTTCAATAAATTTACCGATTAATACAATACTGTATTGAAATTAGGCTGTCAACCAGAAATCTTTGGGTGGAGTCAGTCACCTGGGCTCTACCTCAACTGGCTAGAGTCTCTCAACTAAATGGTAGAGCTGCTGCATGAAGCAGCAAATCAGCTTTAGGCTAATCTATCTATCATCTCCCAATATAAATTAATATATTAATGATTTTTACTGATTTTACGGGTTTCTGGTTCTTTGATCAGGTTTTAGTTGTGTGTGTATGTGGTCACTGTTACACGTGCCTGACTGTAGTGGACTGGACTCCATACATACCAACTACCAAATGTTCGGTGCAGTTCTGGTCTTGAGTGCTGGAGGTTGGGGAATTGAATCGTGCTTTTTCAACAATAATTTAAAATTTAAATTTTATTTACTTAGTGTTTGCCTAAATTAAGATAGCAAAATTCAGTTAAAACTATTCCACTATCATTATCACAAAATATTAAAATATAATGACACAACGGTGCACAAAGCTGATTTATAATGATAACTGAATTAGGTCATGCAAACACAGAAAAAAGATCAAAAATGCTGTGGAAAAAGCGATAATTTATCCCACAGCGTTCTGCACTCAAGATCAGAATTGCGCCACACATTTGGTAACTTGCAAACACTTGGAACGGTGACCACACGCACAACACCCGACCACAATTTGATCACGACACACAACTCGATCAAAGAACCAGAAAACGGTAATATCAGTAAGGTGCTTCAAGCTCCTATCATCTCATTCCTTCAAGATTTGCTGCTTCATGCAGCAGCTCTGCCAAGCACTCCAGAGACTCCAGCAAACTGAAGTAGACCCCTGTTGGCTGGCTCCACCCACATACCATTGGTTGATAGCCCAATTTGCATAATGAGTCAGGTGATTATTTTTTGGTAAGTTATAGTACGGTGGTTGATGATTTATGATAGACTGGGTGACAATAGAGTGGTTGAAGTATTTGCAGAATGTTGGTTATGATACACTTACCATGCGCTGTATTGCTATCACCAATTTTCACGTTATTTATTTTTATATATTTGCTTCTCCTAGTTTTTCATAGTGACAACCTACATCTTTTTCATTTTATAAACTATTTATTCTTCTGATAGGACCTTCAAGATCCAAAAGAGGACAGCGGACCTCTGATGAGCCTGGCAGTGTTGAATCTACTACCACAGGTATCCCACACAGGCCATTGTGCTTGATGTCCATATGCCCTTTTTGTCTGTCATTACCCTTTTCATGGTTAAGATTTCTGCTTTCCCCCTGAGAGACTTGGGTTTGATTCCTGGTCTGACCACTCCTTCAGTAACACTAGATGTGCCTACTGTAACTCCAGTAAATCATTTTTGATAAAAGCATCTGCCAAATGTAATTGTATAAATAAATCTGATGCACTGTACTGTTAAAATGATTAGATTATATTTTTAAGTCTTGTTATAGTTGGTTTTCAGTCAAACAGTGAAGGGGTGTTGTCAGTTAGCTGTCCATTTATTGTATTAATATGCTTATTCATTATTTTAACAGGATCCTCAAGATCTAAGAAAAGATCCGATTTCTCTCCTGCCTAACATACATGGTTATTTTCAGCCAAGCACAGGCATATTTTTAAGTGGATTTAAGTCAGTGTTATTTCCATGTTTATAAATGCGGTCATTTTAAAAGTACTGTCCTGCCAGAGTTTATGAACAGACTGCGCAGCTCCTGAGGTGGGCAGGTTTTTGCTGAGCTGTTGAATTTGATATGTTCAGCTGTGGAAATCTTGTGGAAGTCTTATTAGTAGGTCTACTGTTCAGTTTCCAACAGGAGAATAAATACACCTTGGTTAATTAAAGTTGAGGCTGAGTAGCTTATTTTAAACTCGACACACAGCAGCAGTTGAGTCTGTTCTGTCGACAGTAACGTTAGGTACTGGGCAGAGTGCGTTTACATGGCACTGTAGTAATCAGGGTATCTGCCACTGTCAGGTTGTCCATGTGTATTAACTTTCCTGGTACTAACTCAACAGTTGACCGTGTAAATAAGACGATTTCCACAGCTGAACATATGAAACTCCATGAATCTGCCAACCTCAAGCGTTGTGCAGTCTGTTCGTAAACTCTGACAAGACAGTGGGTGACTCTTAAAGTGACAGCAGCTCTATACAGGGGAATGTGTTGACTTCAGTCCACTTCAAAACATGACAGTGCAGATCTGAAAATAAGCATATATGGTAACAGGTGGGAGAGAAATGTGGATACTGACCAGCTGCAGGTAACATCAGGTTTGTAGAGTCTCAGTAAAAGATAACACCTCTGTACTCACAGCAGGAGATAACCTGGTTACTAAAGTGCCGTGTAAATATAGTCAGATCTTTTGGTTTTCTGTTGTCAGCCACTAAGTGCAGACGGCTCGACACTTCATGCATCAGCTTTAGATCCCCAGTTTATTCCTACAGTGTGAAATACATATCAGTCTGGGTACCACATCAGTCAATACTGCTGATGCTGTAAAAAATTAGGTTACCATGCTGTTTGTTTGTTTTTTTAAAAGGCTTTGACTTGGTGTCAGAATATCAGCTTTCAGGACACTACTTGATGACATTAAAATTTGATCAAATTAATAAGGCTGATTGGTCACTGAATAATCTTTTACATCACTGGTCTACACCCCTGATTGTCTTTCTCTTTTTCTGTCTGTCTTTCGTAGAAGCCTCAAAGAAGAGGGGTTGGTCATTTGCAGAGGTCCACGCAGTGGAAAAGACACTAATGGCCTTCATAGAATCTGGTAAAGTACCAAGAAAGTCAGAATGCATTGCCTGTATTAAGACCTCACCTGAAGCACTGAAAAGAAGAAGCTGGACAGCGGTAAAGTACTATGTTAAAAATCGTATCACTGCTATTCAGCGTGAAAGTGCAAGAAGGATTTACTGAAAAAGACTTTGCGCTTGTTGTCACGTGTTGATACACGTGATGCTCTTCTGTTAGATCCAGTTTTTGAGCTTGTTGAGAGTTCAGTTTGTCTGCAGCTCGTCATCAGTTTACTGAGTGAAACATCAGAGAATGTTCGAATGTCAAATGTTTGGTTGCTGATAGACACGTTTCTCCCACAATGCAGTGCACAAAGAAAATGGAGGATCTGCTTGAAAACATGTTGAACGATGCAGAAAAGTACTAATAAAAGTAGCCGACCTGCTGGAGATCAATTGACAAACCACTGTTCAATTTTAAAATGATTTTATCTGAAACATGTTCAACCATACTAAGTAACAGAGCAGCAATAAACCAAATATAAAAGTGAAATCATGTTGCTCAATCTTTGGCCAGTGAATGAATCCTAAATGTGGACGGTAGTGTGTTGTGTAAATGGATTACATGGTGTTAAGAGTAACAGTGTGCTGGGGTGGAGATAACATCTTTAATGCTGAACCAATATGGCTGTTCAGGTGGAGCAGCCAGGTAAATCATCCATCATGTTTATCATCATATGTTTGCCTAACAATTATATTTTAGAATCAGAAACTGATCTGTTTTTGAAGAAAAATCTGCATCTGGCAGTCTGGATTCAGTGTTTATGTGATCTAATATTAAGGTTTCAGTCCAACATTAGTTAGATTAAATGCCTGTCATGAGTTGTGCAGTGCCTAACAGTGGTGTTGATTGTGTGTCAATAGACAAAACATGACTGGTCCTCATGGGGGGGCAAAATCCAGGTCATGGTCCCCGGGGGGGGGGGGGGGGGGGGTCCTATAGGCTTAGCAGTGGTTGGACATACAGTCCCCGGTTGGATAAATACGCTCCCTTAACCGGTGGTTGGTTGGATAAACCGTGGTTGGATGTATCAAACCGCCAACCATGGTTGGATAAAGCACGGTTTGATACTTGATCTATGTCAGAGAATGAGCTTTGGTGGGATATTACAATCCCCCATAGACTTAACACCGGTTGGAGGAATGTTCCCATCATATAGTCCTGTGTATGCACATATGACATTGTACACTTGCACATCACCACACATTCAAGAGAGCAGAGACGCAAAATGGAACTGATTCCGAAATTCGAAATGGTGAACTACATGAAGACGAATAAGGCCAACTTTGACAGGCTGGTTGCGGCTATACAAGACTACACCAATCTGCCACTGAGTCGTGAGCTAAACAAGAAGATCGACCTGATGCTTAGGAAGCGCAAGTCCGACACATCGTATGAGAAATACCCTGAGACCCTGATCTCCATAATGTGGTCATACTTGACTGGGGATGTTGCGCAGAATGCTATAGTCACCATACTCCAAAACCTGGACCCTGCCTTCAAAGTGACTGATCTGAAGGTGCTCAACCTTGAGGAACTTGTGGACCATGATCTGCTTGGGAAACACATCGATACATTGTCCTTGATCAAGATGTTGGAGAACCTCACAGAACGTGACTTACAACGGGTGAAACTGTTGCTTTCATGGGACATAATTGAGGGTTACAAGCGTTTGCCCTATGGAAGTAATATGTAAGAGTATATGGACATCTGCCAACTATCCCAAGAGATTGTCACCACGCACTGTAACCACACAGCATTTGTGATGAGTCTGATCTTTGCTCAAATTGAGCAAAAGGACCTGGTGATGGAACTATCCTCGGTGGCCGGGTTAACGCCAAAGTGTTGATGATCATGGGGCGCCAAGATCCAATTGGATGACGCCGATCCAAGATGACGCCGCGGATGGCTGCCTTGGTCTGTTGGAGCGCATTGTTTTGCCTTGTTTTGTTTGTAAATAGCGTTTCTTGTTTTGGTTCACGGAGCTCTTTCACCAGCCAAGAGCTCATGAACATCAGGGGAACAACTCCAGTGGATTTGTTTCCTGAATTTCTTGCACCTTTAACTGTTTTATGGGACATTCTGGTCAAAGGTGCTCTCACCTGTGCAGCTCTACGTCGACGTAGAGGGAAACGTTACCCGGAATATTTCTCTCTAACGTGCACTCACTGGGGAATAAGATGGACGAACTCCAGCTGCTGGTGAGGAGAAACAAGGACTTTTATTCATCTGCTGTTTTGTGCTTCACAGAGACATGGCTGGGGGAAAGAACTCCTGACGCGGCGCTGCAGCTGGACGGATTTCAGCTTCTCCGAGCGGACCACGACACACACCTCTCCGGCAAAACAAAGGGTGGAGGTATTTGTTTTTACATCAACAGCAGCTGGTGTAACGACGTGACAGTGATCCGACGGCATTGCTCTCCTTCCCTGGAAAGTTTTTTCATAAACTGTAAACTATACTACTCCCACCGTGAGTTCGCTTCATTCATTCTGGTCGGTGTTTACATTCCACCAGAGGCCAACGTGCAGGACGCACAGCGCGCACTCGCCGACCAGATACTGGAAACGGAGCGGACCAATCCGGACTCCTTAGTTATTGTCCTCGGTGACGTTAACAAAGGTAACCTCAGACATGAACTCCCCTGTCTCAACTGGGCAAGGCAAAAAATTAACCCAAACGCACAACTCAAACAAAGTACAAAAAAATAGTTTTTTTTGATAACAAAATAAGCTTGACCAAGCAAGAAATCTCTACAAAGTAATAAATCAAAATCACTCCTAAAAAACGGAGGAAAACGCTGATACAAAAATGCGAGAAAACAAAGGAGCTTAAACTAACAAAGTAAACAACAGAAAATCACTCCTACAAGTGGAGGAACAAAACTGGGAAAATCTAGACAGCAAAAAATAACAAGAACACTGAATCAAACTCACACAGGAACTCACTGGGTAACAAGATGCGGACTTACAGCTGGTAAACATGACATGAAGGACAAGACGAACTGGCACAAGACAAAGGGAGACGCAGACTATTTAACCCTTGTGCCCTCCTCGGGCATTTTTGTACATTTTTCTCAACTTTATTTTTGATTTGGTGATCATTTTGGCTGTGTTATTGTGTGTTATTTTGGCAGCTTTTGGCATGAATTTTTGCAAGAACTTTTCTTTTTAGTAAAATCTTTGAAATCCAATGTCTTTTACTCTTACATGTCTTTTATACTCTCTTGATGCATTTTGCACCCTCTGGACACCTTTGTGGCAAAAATGTACACGCACACAAAACTGCTATTAAATCATCATACATCAATATTTTCTCCTGCTTTTTTTTCATAAATCACTTAAACAACTTCAAACTTGCTCAAAACTACAAACATTCAATCATTTTCAGGATTTTAACCCTTTAAATGCTTGTTTAATTATTTGAATTTTTTATTATTTATTACAAAAAATGTATTAATTAATTATTTTCCATATAATAAATAGTAGAGGGATGGGACATTGGTGGTGATTAGAGTCTTAGCAACAAAATTGATTTGATTGAAGTGTAACAGGTGCATTTGTAGCGAGCACCAGGTCACATGCTGCAGGACCTGCTGGTCTGCAGCTGGAAATGAACTAAACACACACACACACACACACACACACACACCCTCTCTCATGTCATTTATCTGTTGTTGCAGTTTGCACAATAAATGTTCACATTGATGAATCAGATGTTGATTTAAAAATTATTTCACACACACACACACACACAAAAAAAACCTCTTTGGGCCCCCTGGTAGTCACACGGCTCCATAATATAACTGGCAAAAATACAAGTATTTCATGCATCAGCCTGCAATGGGAAAACGGTTGAATATGGTGGAATACAGTAAAAATGTCAAATGATACTACTTTTCTTCAAAATGAAATGCTGACATTACAGAATGCACGGTTTTATACTGTAATGGCAGTGAGATTAAAAAATGTGGTTTTAATGGAAGTCAATGAGGCATTTTTGGCCCACGAAGGTGTCCAGAGGGAGTCTCTGACACTACATAAAAAATACTAATGCAATCAAATCAATTTTGCTAATCACCGCCAATGTCCCATCCCTCTACTATTTATTATATGGAAAATGATAAAAAAAAAAATTTTTAAGATAAATAATTAATAATTCAAATAATTAAACAGGCATTTAAAGAGTTAAAATCCTGAATATTATTGAATATTTGATCATTTTGATCAGGGCTGAAGTTGATTAAGGGATTCAAGCAAAAAAAAAAAAACAGAAAAAAATATTGATGTAAAATAATTAATTTTTTGTCTTTTTTTGTAATAAATAATAAACAATTAAACTGGCATTTAAAGGGTTAAAATCCTGAAAATGATTGAATGCTTGGTAGTTTTGAGCAGGGTGGAAGTTGTTTGAGAGATTTATGAAAAAAAAAGCAGAAAAAAATATTGACGTATGATGATTTAATAGCAGTTTTTGCGTGCATGTACATTTTTGCCACGAAGGTGTCCAGAGGGTAGTAAATTTGAGGAGGGCACAAGGGTGAAACAAGAGGTGAGTGAAACAGGTGGAAACAATCCGGGCGGGGCTGACAATCACAAAGGCGGGAAACACGAGGGCAGGAAGTCAAGTGGTCTGAAACGAGAGGGAACACAGTTACTACAAAATAAAACAGGAAATGACAAGACAACATAACTAAACGAGACAAAAACGGTAACGCGCTTTTCACGCCGTCACCCGCGCTGCACTGGGACACTCTGACCACGACATAGTCCACCTGATTCCTGCATACAGGCAGAAATTAAAACTTTCTAAGCCTGTTGCGAGAACTTCGAAGAAGTGGACCAGTGAAGCTGCAGAGGACCTGAAGGCGTGTTTGGACTGTACTGACTGGGATGTTTTCAGGACTGCTACCAACAGTCTGGATGAGTACACAGAGGCTGTGGCTTCATATATCAGCTTCTGTGAGGACTGCTGCGTACTCGGACCAGGGTGAGTTATAACAACGACAAGCCCTGGTTCACAGCAAGACTGCGACAGCTGAGGTTGGAAAAGGAAGAGGCGTTTAAGAGTGGCAACAGAGCGGAGTTTAAGGAAGCCAAGTACAAGTTTAGCAAGGCTGTGAGGGAAGCTAAACGACTGTACTCAGAGAGACTACAAGACCAGTTGTCCTCCAACGACTC
Organism: Enoplosus armatus; assembly: GCF_043641665.1. Lineage (NCBI taxonomy): Eukaryota > Metazoa > Chordata > Actinopteri > Centrarchiformes > Enoplosidae > Enoplosus > Enoplosus armatus. Next base: position 502,667 of record NC_092203.1, read on the forward strand.
TGCTAACGACCGACGCCTCGCCAACAGCCTCAACAACTTCTACTGTCGCTTTGAAAGACAATGGGACAGTCCTGACACCATCCCCTCACCATCACCCACCAGCTCCCGCCCAACAGCCCCAACCCCCTCATCACACCTGGGGCTGAACTCTCACACCTCCTACCACCACAGTTGCCCCCCCCCCCCTCCAACATTGACACCTCTGTCTGTCCTTGAAAGAGATGTGAACAGGCCCTTCAAGAGACAAAACCCCCGGAAAGCTGCTGGACCAGACTCCATCTCTCCATCCTGCCTGAAGCGCTGCGCCGATCAGCTGTCTCTGGTGTTCACAGACATCTTCAACACCTCACTGTAGACATGCCACGTGCCAGTCTGCTTCAAGGCCTCCACCATCATCCCCGTCCCCAAAAAAATAGAGCCCACAGGATTAAATGACAACAGACCCATCGCCCTGACCTCTGTGGTCATGAAATCATTTGAACGCCTGGTTTTGTCCCACCTCAAATCCATCACTGACCCTCTGCTGGACCCCCTGCAGTTCACCTACAGAGCCAACAGGTCTGCAGACGGCGCCGTCAACTTGGCACTACACTTCATCCTCCAGCACCTGGACTCCGCAAGATCCTACGCCAGGATCCTGTTCATGGACTTCAGCTCTGCCTTCAACACGATCGTCCCGGCTCTTCTTCAGGACAAGCTCTCCCAGCTTAACATGCTCACAGATCACGTTATCACAGATTTCCTGACTGACAGGAAGCAGCAGGTGAAGATGGGGAAACATGTCTCAGACTCACAGACGATCAGCACCGGCTCCCCTCAAGGCTGTGTTCTTTCTCCTCTACACCAACAGCTGCACCTCCAGTCACCAGTCCGTCAAGCTCCTGAAGTTCCCTGACAACACCACCCTCATCGGACTCATCTCTGGTGACGATGAGTCTGCCTACAGGTGGGAGATTGACCATCTGGTGACCTGGTGCAGCAACAACAACCTGGAGCTTAACGCTTCAAAGACAGTGGAGATGGTTGTAGACTGTAGGAAGAGCGCAGCCCCACCACCTGCCCCCATCACCCTGCGTGACTCTCCAGTGGACACTGTGGAGTCCTTCCGTTTCCACAAAAACAGTTTCTTCCCCTCTGCAGTCAACCGGACGAACACGGCCAAAGTCTTGCACTGACCCCCCCCAACACAAACACAAATTATACGTTATATTAACGTACACCGCCCCTGTCCCCCCTGCATCACTGGACACTTTATTTTGGTCACTCCACTGTTTGTTATTTATCTTATCCTTCTTATTCTTTTACCTTTATATTTTTACATGTTTGTTGTCCGCACCATCAGACCACGGTAAATTCCTTGTAATGTATGTTGCTTGGCAATAAACAGTTTCTGATTCTGATTCTGAATATCCTTAGAAACTGTGTTTCTGAGGTGTTAAGGGCCAAGAACAATAACTTCTGTCTTGTCCGAGTTCAACATCAGATGATTGCAGGTCATCCAGGTCTTTATGTCCTTAAGGCATGCTTGGAGCTTGGCTAACTGATGAGGTTCTTCTGGCTTGATCGATAAATATAGCTGGATATCGACCGCATAACAATGAAAATGTATGGAGTGTTTTCTAATAATATCTCCTAAAGGAAGCATCTATAAGGTGAATAGTATTGGTCCAAGCACAGAACCTTGTGGAACTCCATGAATGACTTTGGCATACATGGAGGATTCATGCTTCATGCTTTCTCAAGAGTCTTGGAGAGAAAGGGAAGGTTAGATATAGGTCTATAGTTGGCTAAAACCTCTGGATCAAGAGTGGGCTTTTTAAGAAGAGGTTTAATTACAGCTACTTTACAGGACTGTGGTACGTAGCCTGTGAATAATGACAGATTGATCATGTCTAGTAAAGAAGTGCTGACTAAAGATAAGACCTCTTGAAGCAGCCAAGTTGGGTTAGGTTGGGGTTGTTAGGGTTAGGTTTGGCTTAAAACACAGTGCTCTGGGAAGAGCACTACGGAGTGCACGGGCTCACGGGGGCTATTAATAATCTAAAATGTGAAAGACATTAAAATAATCCTAAATGGTATATAAAAAAATATAGGGGGTATACTGGTCCACTGGGCAGGTGGATCAGCGGGAACTTAATCTTAAAAAACAAAATCCTCTGGTTCATCAGGGTCTCTAAGAGGAAGGAGTGGCACTGCTATTATTGGTCATATATTTGCAATAGTACGGTGGAGTAATAGTTGAGTGTTCGACAAAAATGTAAGATAAAAACTGATATAGGTGTATACATATGGTTAAAGTAGGTTATCAAAACATTTTTTAAAAACGATAAGTGCTAGAATAAATCGTATGTGTAGAAATAAGTAATAAGTGCCAGGATAAAATCTAAAACAAAGTGCAAAAACTTATGTTTATTTAAAAGGAAGAAATCATCAATATATCCACAAACCAATTAAAATATGTTTGTAAAAACCCACACAAGTTAGTAAAAAAAAATATGTATGCATTATTTATATCACTTTTAAAATGTATAAAAGAAATAAAAACTAAAAGAACCAACCGTATCAGACCAGTCAACTGAGTCCCACAAAATGACGTTACCAATGGGGGTTAGGGTCAGGATTGGGTTCGGGGTAGGATTATAAAATAGAAAGATAAAAAAAGAAGGCTCCTCCTCATAAGGATGAAAAAGTGATATATAAATATAATCATAAAACCCATGCTGAATACGAATAAAAAATTAGTACAAAACACATAAAAATTAAATCATTGTTAGTAATGAGTTTAAAAGACAGCATGCATCAATACATTTTCAATATAGTAAAAATTCAAATCGACACAAAAGTTTTAAATGCAACCTTATAAATCCAATAGAAGGTGTGACAACCCACATGTAACAATTGCACCACTCACAGGATGCTTGAATGGCATGTGAACGTACGCATGTGGGGAGTCCACATACAGGTGGAGAAATGTGACCTTGCCTTCTTTTCCAAGGACACCCATCAAGTCATCACTGACATCCAGCCCAGTGTGGTCAAGATTTGTCTGGAAGTTTGTGGCCTCATGCATCCCCAATGTGGAAAATAATGTGCCTCTGAGACCCACAATGTCTTGCAACCCAAATCGGGAAAAAAGGACATGGGTGTAAGGGTCCCTGGCCACAACCTTGCAGGCCATGTGGACAGACACTGACCTAACAGATGATGGGTCAGCCAGGTCTGAAAGTTCCAGGGTCTCGGTATCTTTTTGGCCAAACTGATTAAGAAAGACCTTTATGAAGTAGCAGGTGTTGGCCTTCTCAATTGCCTGGTCAATAAGGTTCAGGATGAACAGGGAATCCTGCAACAACACGTGGTAATTTCTCGTGTCATGAGAGACCTGCTTTTGGATAGTGGGTCTGCTCATATCCTTTGGGGACAGGTTGGCAAGTAACTGTCTGAAGTTGTCAGTCACTTTATTAAGCAACTCTGTGGCCAGAATGTTGTAGAGCTTTTTTGAACAGCCTTGTGTCTGGTGCTGTACTGTCAGACGGGACAATGGTCAACAGTAGGTAGTACCCACCATCTACATATCCAAGTGTGTGTCCCACAGCATTTTTGAGGGCACGGATGCCATCTGGACTGTATTTGGTCAAGTCCTCATGTTTCTTCAGCATGTGGTAATGTGGCTTCAGTAAAGGTGATTTGAAACATGGGAGAAAGATGTGGTGCAGACCACCCAGCAGCCCTTGCAGTTTGTCAAACTCTATGACCAGTCCATCCACATCATACACGTATTTCAGAAAATGATGGGGCTAGGACACCGTTGTAGAGTGTAGTCCCACATACAAATCAGCATGCATAAAGTCTTCCACACTGCTGAAGTTTTCAAATGCATCAAGAACATTTGTTGTGTTTTCAATGCCCACATCAGAAAGTTCATCCGGCAAATCCATTGTTCTTGTTCTTTTCAGATTCACTGTCAGTCACAGGTAAGTACTACTGAAAAAGAAGCAGTTATTTGTGTAGATGGAAAGTGATATAAACCAAAAGAAGGCTACCGAGGAGCAGTACGCAAAAAACTGCTTGTCTGTAGGAGGCTCAGAGGTGAAATGACAGCAAAACGAAGTTTCTACATCCATATAAAATGCAAGTATAACAACATTATACATTTAATTAATACTTTGTTACCCTTTAACTTACCGTTTTTGTTGAATAACTTTCGATAGGAAGGTCGTAGAGACCTGAAACCATGATCTATCTGATATAATTTGGACACGGCCTTTCCAACGGTACCACCCCTGACTCTGTATGAGCTTCCGTTCCTGAGATACGTAATTTCCTGTCTTTGAAATTGCTGTATCTCCGCAACGGAAGGTCGTAGAGACATGGGACCAGGACTAGCATGTTCAGCGTGACCGAATTATGGCAGACGGGTATGGCCTTTCCAACAGTACCACCCACGAGTGTGTAGTACTTTACTATGCGGAGATAGGATTTGCAGAAATTCCCCATAGGAAATGAATGGGGCAATTTCAAGCGGAGGTCAAAAATCTCTAATAAATCGGTCCTTCTAGAAAGTGGTTAGGGGCACGTTTCAGGCAATTCTGAGTCGATTGGAGTAGACTTGATTTTTGACCATTTTGGTGGGTTGGTACTGGCATGACCCCTTTCCCTGACCTGAACCAGTGTGAAATGTGTTACCTTGCCTAACCTCGAGCTAGCCTACTGATAGAGAAACAGGGACAAGAGAAGCTTGTTGCATCTTTGAACTTTTATTCATTTGTCAATACTGAAATAAGTATGAACAAAGTAAAACACAAAGAGTACACTAATGTTAATTATATCAACATTTCTTGTTCAAGGGTGCACAACATCTGAAAACATTAATTTTTTGTCTTTGAACAAATGTACATCAAGGGTGCACAACATCTGACAACATTTCTTTTTAAACAAATGTACATCAAGGGTGCACAACATCTGAGAAAATTTATTTTTGAACAAATGCACATCAAGGGTTCACAACATCTGAGAACATTTCCTTTTTTTCTGTCTTTTTCTAAATTGTCCTTACATTTGTGATCTCACCATTTTAATCCTGTAGCGAAATGCATTGTAAGATCTGATGAGAATCTTCTTTTCCTTGCACTTTTCACTGTATTGTCTGTAGGCTACCTTGATCGTCATGGTCCTGTCTGTGGGGATGAGTGACATCTCCTGAGCTGTCCATTGCTCAGAGGAATGTGCAGGTAGGTACATTGCCTGCGACCTCTCTATCAGTCTCAGGTCATCCTGCAGTTCGACCTTCTGAGCCTCATCCTCATGTACAATGCTGTGGTTCATCCCGTCTTTGTTGTGTTGCACCAAATCCTTTTGTTCTTCTTGACATCCCGGAATTTGAACGCAGGGAAGAAGTTTAGTTTTGATTCAATGAAGCCTTGCAAAAAACACTCCTTGACATCTTTGCCAACCGTCTTCACCAATGTGTGAGCCCTGGCAAAGGTGTTTGGCGCTGGGAAGTAGTTCTTGACAGAAAGGTCCTCGCAAAGAGTCTCAAGAGACCAGGCACCTATCAGCTTTCCAGGTGGGTGTGTGGATGTCAGAGCAGACATGGGTACTTCTGTGTTCCACTTGTACAGATCCCCGAGAAGTACTCTGACAAGGGCAGCCCCAGTTACTGATGGTGCTGAATCAACTGTACGACAGAGGGGAAAAAGACGCTCAATGCGTATCTTTTGGAGGTTGTCTCTGGTCCAATGACGAATTTGGGGTGGCGTTTCCTCAGAACTTGCACTTGAATGAGGTGTCAGGTTAACCCTCTCTGTTTGCTCAGACTCTCGTCACTCACTGTACTTGTGCCCAAGGACACACTTAGTTGGAAATCCAGTGGTGATAGAGGACGCCCATAGAGAATCTCCTCAAGTGCCAGTTCACACTGGAATGCCATCCATGTGGCATGGTAGCATGCCACTCCTGCATTGTCCTGATACAGTTGTGTTAGGGTATCCACCAAATAACTCAGCACATCACAGAGGATTGAAACCAGACCCACAGTAGAATGTTCCTTGAATGGGACAAGGATTGCACGTTGCTCCAAGAGGCAAGTCAATCTCTCCAAATGGAAGTGGTGTGATGGGTCAAGGATACACGGCAGTTCAGTGTCAAATCTCACAACCTGTTCAATGCGGCATTTCAGTTGACCCACCATCCTGTCATGTAGGTCCCTCATGTGCCTCAAATAGTCCCCTGCCCGCAAGAGAAGCGCAGTTTGATAGTTAGGATGAGACAACCCACATGTCACTATAGTACCAGTCACGGGATGCTTGTATGGCATCTGAATGTGAGCATGTGATGAGTCCACATACAACTGAAGGAAGGTGAGGTTTCCTTCATTGCCAAGAACATCAAGCAACTCCTTGCTTGCATCCATCTCAGTGTTGTCCAGATTGCTCTGAAAATGTGTGGCCTCATGGATCCCCAGTGTGGTGAAGAAGTCGCCCCTGAAACCCACAAGGTCTTGCAAACCATATCTAGAAAAAAGGATATGGGTTTCAGGGTCCTTGGCCACAATTTTGCAACCAAAGTGGACAGACACAGACCTAACGTCAGATGGGTCAATGATGTCAGTTATATCCAGTTGTTCTATGTCTCTGATTGAGCAGAAGCACCACCTTCATGAATGAACAGGTGTTGGACTTACACAACAAGCCCATCAATGTCAAAAGAAAACCTCAAAAAAGAAGTGGGGTCAGACAATGTCGTGGAATGTATCCCAATGATTAAATCTGCATGCAAAAAGTCTCCAACATTGGGGTAGTCTGTGAAGGCACGCAAAAGATTGTTGGTGTTGGTAAACCCAACATCAAGAAGGGCATCAGCAAGAGCCATAGCTCTGTGTGCCTGTTTGTCTGAGTGTCAAAACTGTATCTGATTGGGTTTTACAGCTTTAAGTGATTGACATTATATATAAAATAGATATAATATATCGAATATATATTCGATATATTATATTATATTGTATTGACGATATGTCAAGAACCGAATGAGATAGAGTGATGGGACTTTGATCTACCGCACATGACAATGTATAAAAAACCTGAAATGATAATGGGAAAGTAAAGTCAGCCATTTTTGCTCATTCTGCGTTAATGGTACAACTACAGCATTTGTAACGCTGCTTACAGACCTACAGATTCAAAGTAGGAGGCAGTCTCTGTTGAGCCATGGCATATCATTGCATTACCATATCAAGTTACATTCCACTACAAAGAGGGTTTGTATCGTAAGGATGGCTGAGCGGTCCAAGGCGCTGCGTTAAAGTCGCAGTCTCCACTGGAGGCGTGGATTCGATTCCCACTTTTCTGACAGTTTTTCACTGGAAACTGTAACCATTTCCTCGAGCATGATAATGGGAAAGTAAAGTCAGCCGTTCTTGCTGTGTTCGGGTACGAGCGTAACAGAAAATACAGACAATGCTACTGACAGACATAGAAATTCAAAGTAGTAGGTAGTGTCTGGCCTCTCATGAAGCTCCAGCATCGCAATGCGAGGTCCCGTTCCCAACAAATAACAGCTGTCCGCTATCCCAGCTTTTCATTCCCTATGTGCGAACCTTTGTAAGTCACTATACATGTTTGTATACAGTAGGCCTATTTGATGCTGAATGAATTGTTTCTAGGAAGTCTTTTTCAGGTGTGGGTTCAAATCCCCCTTCTTACAGCAGGTTTTTCACCAGAACCGTTTCCTGTGACATGATATTTGGAAAGAAAAGTCAGCTATTCAGCTGCAACGCCAGGTCCCATTCACAACGAACAGCAGCCTATCGCCATCGCAGGTTTTCATTAGTGGTGGGCAGATCAATCCAAATATCGATAATATTGATACCAACGTTGGTATTGATATTGATCGATACCAGTGTAATGAGATCGATACTTTAGTTTCAGTTTCTCTCCTGTATGCACTGCTGCGGTTTCATCAAAGAGGCGACCTGGCTGTCTGTGTCTGTGTAAGTGCCGCTGATTTCAAGTGCCACTGCTGCCACAGCGCGGAGCAGGCACACTTTGCTCCTCCTCCCCCCTCTTGTGTTTTTATGTTGTACCATCACGTGACTCAGCGGCGCCAGGCAAACAAGCGAGCAGGCTCAGCCGCCAGGCCCGGCCACCAGTACACACACACAAGCAGCACAGAGTCCAGAAATCCAGAAAAGAAGCGCAATGAAGGGAGAATTTTTATTTAATATTTGTATTGTTTCTGAACACTCTACCTCAAAAAATAATTTGTTTTAATTTGTTCTCGAGTGATAATTTTGTGCACTTTGTTTATTTAAGAAAAAAATCCAGACATGACAATGTATGGGGGAAAATTGTTTTGTTACTGTTCTATTGTTTCTGAACAAAAACTTTTATTATGATAATAAGGTATTTTCTATTTACCTATAAACTTTGACCAAATTCTGTCCTGGGTTTTAACTAATTAATAATCCAAAGGAAAAATCACAAAAACACTTAAATGGTCATGAAAATTCATTCAGATTTAGCAATTGGATGATGTATCAACCTTAATTATTAAAAAGTTATCGGTATCGGTATCGGCGATACTGGCCCTCTATTTACTTGGTATCGGATCGATACCAAATCTTGCAGTATCGCACACCACTAGTTTTCATGTCACTACATATGCTAGGATTACGATTAGGGCCACATGTGACTTTAAAATCAGAATCCTGACTTTGATCTCAGAATTCAGACTTTGATCTCAGAATTCTGACTTTGAAGTATGAATTTTTGCACACATGACAATGTATCAGTGCAACATTTGCAACTACAGCATTTGCAACTACAACATTTGTAACGCTGCTTACATACATACAGATTCAAAGTAGTAGGCAGTCTCTGGCCTCTCATGACCCTCCAGCTACTACTACTATCATTTCATTACCATATCAAGTTACATAGCGAAAATTGCATAGCACAAAGAGTGTTTGTGTAGTCAGGATGGCCGAGCGGCCCACTTCTGACTGTTTTTCACTGGAAACTGAAACCATTTCCTCTAGCATGATAATGGAAAGTAAAGCTAGCTGCTCTTGCTGTGTGCAGGTGTGAGCATATGAGAAAATACAAGCAATGCTACTTACAAACATACAGATTCACAGTAGTAGGTAATGTCTGGCCTCTCATGAAGCTCCAGCTGATGCAATGCCAGGTCCCGTTCCCAACAAATAGCAGCCTACCGCTATACCAGGTTTTCATGTCACTACATATGCTAGAATGTGTTCTATGGGCTTACATGACATGAAAACCTGGGATAGCAGTAGGCTGCTATTCGTTGAGAACGGGACCTGGCATTACAGAAGAGAAATGGGGCCACATGTGACTTTAAAGTCAGAATTCTTACCTTAATCTCGGAATTCTAACTTTGATCTTGGAATTCAGACTTTGATGTCAGAATTCAGACTTTGATGTCAGAATTCTGACTTTGAAGTAAGAATGTTTCCGCACATGACAATGTATCATGGGCGGCATGGTGGCGCAGTGGTTAGCACTGTCGCACGGGAAGTAAAGCTGGTTAGAGCGGGTTGGGGGTTCGATCCCCGGCTGCCCCCGTCATGTCGAAGTGTCCTTAAGCAAGACACTGAACCCTAAGCTGCTCCTGATAGAGACCAGCACCTTGCATGGCAGCTTGGTCGCCATCAGTGTGTGAATGTGTGAGTGGGTGAATGAGACTTAGCTGTAAAGCGCTTTGGGAACCATGAAGGTTGAAAGGCGCTATATAAGTGAGATTATTTACCATTTATCAGTGACAATGTTCCAATAATAATCTTATCATATTGCCTATAATAATGTAACAACCAACTTTAAAAAGTGGAACCTTTAAAGTGGGACGACAGCTAAGACAATACAACCTATCCTATCCTATCTTTTGTTGAGGTTCCGTGGTATTAGCACTCTGGACTCTGAATCCAATCGAGTTCAAATCTCAGTGGAACCTGGGACAACAGGTAAGAGAATGCAACCTATCCGCTGAATGATAGACCTTTGTCTGATCTTGCTGTATGTGGCAGGCGCTACGTTCAGGTTGTAGTCTCCGCTGGAGGTATGGGTTCAAATCCCACTTCACAACAGCTAAGAGAATGCAAACTATCCGCTGAATGACAGACCTGGCAGGCGCTGCGTTCAGGTCGCAGTCTCTGCTTGAGTCGTGGATTCAAATCCCACTTCTGACAGCTTTTCACTGGAAATTGAAACCAGTTGATAATTGGAAAGTAAAGTCATTTCATAGCCATTCTGGCTATGTTCGGCGTTAAAGGTACAACTACAGCATTTGTAACGCTGCTTACAGACATACAGATTCAAAGTAGTAGGCAGTCTCTGGGTTCAAATCCCCCTTCTGACAGCAAGTTTTTTACCAGAACTGTTTCCTATGACATTCTGACTTAGAAGTAAGAATGTTTCCGCACATGACAATGTATCAGTGACAATGTTCAAGATTTGTTTTGTTTCACACATACGGATTAATTGTTTGTGATGATGCTGGGTGAGTTGATTATACCAAGTCTTTTTCACGTTTTGTTGTGTGTCACTGGTATTGTTGCATGCCTTCTATGTCATATTCTCCGTATTAACATACTTACATTGTGATATCATGTAAGGAAGGGTTCTGCAACAGCCTAAAAACATTTGTTGAGGTTCTATGGTGTAGTGGTTAGCACTCAGGACTCTGAATCCAGTGATCTGAGTTCAAATCTCAGTGGAGCCTGATTTTGTGTGGTACAAAAGGTGAGAGAATGCAACCTATCTGCTGAATGACAGACATTTGTGTGATCTTGCTGTATGTGGAAGGCGCTCCGTTCAGGTTGCAGTCTCCACTGGAGGCGCTGGATGAATTGTTTGCAGGGAACCTTTTTCACGCAGTGTACAAATTCCACTTCTGACAGGTTTTTCACTCGAACCGTTTCCTGTTACATGATATTGGGAAAGAAAGGTCAGCCATTCACCTGCTGCACCGCCAGGTCCCATTCACAACCAATTGCAGCCTATCACTATCCCAGGTTTTCATATCACTACATAGGCTAGAATGTGTTCTATGAAAAATCCATAGAACACATTCATTATAGTAAGAAGATTTGTTTGTTTCACACAAACGGATTAATTGTTATTGATGTGTGAATTGATTGTAGGAAGTCTTTTTCACGCTATCTTCTGTTTCACTGGTATTGTTGCATGCCTTCTATTTCATATTATCTGCATTGACGTACATACATTGGATTGGGTTCGAATCCCACTTCTGACAGTTTTTCACTTGAAATTAGAACCATTTCCTCTAGCATGATAATGAGAAAGTAAAGTCAGCCTTTCTTGCTGCGTTCGGGTACAAACCTATGAGAAAATACAGGCAATGCTACTTAGAGAAATACAGATTCAAAATAGTAGGCAGTCTCTGGCCTCTCATGACCCTCCAGTTACTGCAACGCCATGTCCCATTCACAACGAACAGCAGCCTATTGCTATCCCAGCTTTTCATTCTGTATGTGCTAATGGTTGGAAGTCACTACACATGCTAGAATGTGTTTGTATACAGTGGGCCTATTTGATGCTGGATGAATTGTTTGTGGGAAGTCTTGGGAAGAGTAGAGAAGAAGAAGAAGAAGAAGAGAGAGGAAAGAAAAGTCGTCCATTCTTGCCATGTTCGGGGACAAATAGTAGGAAGCGTCTGGCCTCTCATGAACCTCCAGCTGCTGCAACGGCAGGTCCCATTCACAACAAATAGCAGCCTCTCGCTATCCAACTTTTTATTATGTATGTGTGGTCGGTTGTATCTTTTGTGTCACTGGTATTGTTGCATGCCTTCTATGTCATATTCTATGCATTAACATAGATACATGGTGATATCATGTAAGAAACTGTTCCACGACAGTCTGGAAAAGGTTAGCTGTGATTCCATAGTGTAATGGTTGTGACAAAAATTGAGCCATTGCATATCATTGCATTACCATATCAAGTTACATTGCAAAAATTCCACTGCAAAGAGGGTTTGTATAATCAGGATGGCCGAGCGGTCCAAGGCGCTGCGTTCAGGTCGAACAGCAGCCTATTGCTATCTCAGGTTTTCGTGTCACTACATCCAGCTTTCCAGTCACCAGTCCGTAAAGCTCCTGAAGTTCGCAGGCGACACCACCCTCATCTGATTCATCTCTGGAGAGGATGAGTCTGCCTACAGGTGGGAGATTGACCATCTGGTGACCTGGTGCAACAGCAACAACCTGGAGCTTAACACTTCAAAGACAGTAGAGATGGTTGTAGATTTTAGGAAGAGTGCAGCCCCACCCGCCCCCATCAACCTGTGTGACTCTCCAGTGGACACTGTGGAGTCCTTCCGTTTCCTGGGCTCCATCATCAGCCAGGACCTCCGGTGGGAGCTGAACATCAGCTCCCTCATCAAGAAAGCCCAACAGAGGATGTACTTCCTGAGGCAGCTGAGGAAGTTTAACCTGCCACAAACAATGCTGGTTCACTTCTACACTGCCATCATAGAGTCCATCCTCACCTCCTCCATTACTGTCTGGTACGCTGCTGCCTCCACCAAGGCCAGACGCAGACTGCAGCGTATCATCCGCTCTGCAGAGAGGGTGATTGGCTGCAACCTCCCATCTCTTCAGGACCTGTACTCCTCCAGGACCCTGAGGAGAGCAGGGAAGATCGCTGCCGAACGCTGCCGACCCCTCCCACCCCGGACACTATCTGTTTGACCCCCTCCCCTCTGGCAGGAGGCTGCGGTCCATCAGGACCAAAACCTCCCGCCACAAAAACAGTTTCTTCCCCTCTGCAGTCAACCTGATCTTGTTGTATGTGGAAGGTGCTGAGTTCAGGTCGCAGTCTCCACTGGAGGCGTCGGATCAAATCCCACTTCTGACAGTTTTCACTGGAAACCGGAGCCATTTTTCTAGCATGATAATGGGAAAGTTTAGTCAGCCATTCTGTTCGGCATTAATGGTAAAACTACAGCATTTGTAACACTGCCTACAGACATGCATATTCAAAAAAGTAGGCAGTCTCTGGCCTCTCATGAACCTCAGGCTACTGCAATGCCACGTCCCATTCACAACGAATCCCAGCCTCTTGCTTCTTACCTTAATCACCAAATTCTCACTTTGATCTCGGAATTCTGCCTTTGAAGTAAGAATGTTTCCGCACATGACAATGTATGTATGACAGTGATAATGTGTCAATGATCTTATATCATATCGCCTATAATAATGTAACACTGAAGGGTGGACTACAGAGTTTTTTATGAAGGTGGATTTTCTTCATTTTTTGAAGTAAGAAGATTTGTTTTATTTCACACATACGGATGAATTGTTTGTGATGGGTGAATTGATTGTAGGAAGTCTTTTTCACATGTTATCTTTTGTGTCACTGTTATTTTTGCATGCCTTCTATGTCATATTCTCTGCATTAAAGTACATACATTGTCATATCATGTGAGAAACTGCTCTGCAAAAGCTTGCAAAACCTTTGCTGAGGTTCCATGGTGTAATGGTTAGCACTCTAGACTCTGAATCCAGCTATCTTAAGTCTGGGTGGAACCTGATTTTGTGTGGGACAACAGGTAAGACAAAGCAACCTATCTTCTGAATGACAGACCTTTGTCTGATCTTGCTGTTTGTGGCAGGCGCTGCGTTCAGGTCGCAGTCTCCGCTGGAGGCCTGAGTTCAAATTCCACTTCTGACAGCTTTTCACTGGAAATTGGAACCAGTTGATGATGGGAAAGTAAAGTCATTCCATTCTGCGATAATGGTACAAGTACAGCGTTTGTAACGCTGCTTACAGACATACAGGTTAAAAGTAGTAGGCAGTCCCTGGGTTCAAATCCTCCTTCTGACAAGTTTTTCACCAGAACTGTTTCCTGTGACATAATGTTGGGAAAGAAAGGTCAGCCATTCAACTGCGGTATCAACAGGTCCCATTCACAACGAATAGCAGCCTATCACCATCCCAGGTTTTCATGTCACTACATATGCTAGAATGTGTTCTATGGGCTTACAGGACTACAGAAGAGGAATAGGGCCACATGTGACTTTAAAGTCAGAATTCTTACCTTAATCTCGGAATTCTGACTTTGATCTTAGAATTCAGACTTTGATCTCAGAAGTCAGACTTTGATCTCAGAATTCTGACTTTGAAGTATGCATTTTTCCACACATGACAATGTATCAGTGCAACATTTGCAACTACAACATTTGTAACGCTGCTTGCATACATACCGATTCAAAGTAGTAGGCAGTCTCTGGCCTCTCATGACCCTCCAGCTACTGCAACGCCACCTCCCATTCAATTCAATTCACTTTCAATTTTATTTATATAGATATTTATAAATAAATCTAAATAGCAGCTATAATTATAATAATACTGGAAATATGACTGATAATAGTAGTTACAGCTGTAATAATAGCTGAGATTAATAATAGCAATAACAGCTTTAATAGTAACAGAACTACGACTAAACATAATAACTGTATTGATGAGAGTCAGGCAGGCCCATGGCAGCAGCACCCAGGCATACCAGGACCACGATCCACAGGAACCTGCGAAACGAGAAAGCACAAAGAAACTCCGGGGAAGATATAAAGTTAATAACATGCATTGGACTGTGATGAATGTGCAAAGATGAAGAGGGAGAGGAGGAAAGCTCAGTGCATCATGGGAAGTCCCCCAGCAGTCTAGGCCTATAGCAGCATAACTAGGGGCTGGTCCAGGCAGGCCAGAGCCAGCCATAACTATAAGCGTTATCAAAAAGCAAAGTTTTAAGCCTACTCTTAAAAGTAGAGAGTGTGTCTGCCTCCCGGACCCAAACTGGGAGCCGATTCCACAGGAGAGGAGCTTGATAGCTGAAGGCTCTAGCTCCTGTTCTGCTTTTGGAGACTCTAGGAACCACAAGCAACCCTGCATTCTGGGAGCGCAGTGCTCTAGTGGGGTAATAGGGTACTATGAGCTCTTTAAGAAATGATGGTGCCTGACCAGTAAGAGCTTTGTAAGTCAGGAGAAGGATTTTAAACTCTATTCTAGATTTTACAGGGAGCCAGTGCAGCAAAGCTAACACAGGAGAAATATGATTTCTTTTCCTGGTTCCTGTCAGTACACATGCCGCAGCATTCTGGATCAGCTGGAGAGTCCTCAGGGACTTATTGGGACAGGCTGATAATAAGGAATTGCAATAATCCAGCCTAGACATGACAAATGCATGGACAAGTTTTTCTGCATCTGTTTGAGACAGGATTTTCCTGATCTTCCTGGTGGCGCTGGAGGCCAGGGCAATGCCATCTAGGGTAACAATATCCTTAGATACTGTGTTTCTGAGGTGTTCAGGGCCAAGAACAATAACTCAGAGTTCAACATCAGATAATTACAGGTCTTTATGTCCTTAAGGCATGCTTGGAGCTTGGCTAACTGATGAGGTTCTTCTGGCTTGATCGATAAATATAGCTGGGTATCATCCGCATAGCAACGAAAATGTATGGAGTGTTTTCTAATGATATCTCCTAAAGGAAGCACATATAAGGTGAATAGTATTGGTCCAAGCACAGAACCTTGTGGAACTCCATGACTGACTTTGGCGAACATGGAGGATTCATCGTTAACATGTACAAACTGAGATCGATCTGATAAATACGACTTAAACCAGCTTAGTACGGTTCCTTTGATGCCAATTAAATGTTCCAGTCTCTGTAATAGGATATGATGATCAGCCTATCATCCATCCGCACTATGAAATTTGTCACTTGATTGACATACAGGGCAGCCAGTCTGACATCTGATCTTTTCTGACACATGGGTCACCACGCATGCACGTACAAGCGCGCCAAGTGCGGCAAAATGCATCCCTGGCTGATTCCATTCAGTGCAAGTCATCAGAGTAAGGTAATGAAAAAAAATGTACGGAGTTATATTGTCCAATGTGGGTTCATGCAGTTATGCAAGGTACACCAACATATATTGTACATATAAAGAATACTCAAAATATTTATAAATAAATATATGTTTTGCATTTTTATAGTAGGTAGATCATTTTGACTTGGTCATTTTGTAAGTAGCTCGCATGCTGAAAAAGTGTGTGCACCCCTGCAGCAGGTCTATTTGATGCTGGATGAATTGTTTGTGGGAAGTCTTGGGAAGAGTAGAAAAAAGGAAGAAGAGAAAGGAAAGAACAGTTGGCCATTCTTGCTATGTTCGGGGACAAGTAGTAGGCAACTTCTGGCCTCACATGAACCTCCAGCTGCTGAAACAGCAGGTCCCATTTACAACAAATAGCACCCTCTCGCTATCCCAGGTTTTTATTCTGTATGTGTGATCGGTTGTATCTTCTGTGTCATATTCTCTGCATTAACATACATACATGGTGATATCATGTAAGAACCTGTTCCATGACAGTCTAGAAAAGCTTTGTTGCCTTGAATTTTGAATAAATCACCAACAGTGTCACCAGCAAAGCACCCCCACACCATGACACCTCCTCCTCCATGCTTCACAGTGAGAAATACACATGTAGAAACCATGCGCTCACCTTTTCTACATCTCACAAAGACATGACGGGTTGAAACAAAAATCTCAAATTTGGACTCATCAGACCAAAGTACAGATTTCCACTGGTCTAATGTCCATTGCTTGTGTTTCTTGGACCAAGCAATTCTCTTCCTCTTGTTGTTCTTCCTCAGTAGTGGCTTCTTTGCAGCAATTCGACCATAAAGGCCTGATTCACGCAGTCTCCTCTGAACGGTTGATGTTGAGATGTGAATGCTACTTGAACTACTTGTGAAGCATTTATGTGGGCTCTAATCTGAGGTGCTGTTAATTTGCCGTTTTTGAGGCTGGTAATTCTAATGAATTTATCCTCTGCAGCAGAGGTAACTCTTGGTCTTCCTTTCCTGGAACGGTCCTCATGAGAACCAGTTTCATCATAGCGTTTGATGGTTTTTACGACTGCACTTGAGGATGCATTCAAAGTTCCTGAAATTTTTGACTGATTGACTGACCTTCATGTCTTAAAGTAATGATGGGCTGTCATTTCTCTTTACTTAGTTGAGTGGTTCTTGTCATAATATGGATTAGAACAGTAGTTGAATACGGCAATTCACTGTATAAAACTGTGTACCAACCCTACCTCTGCACAACACAACTGATGGGCTCAAACACATTACAAGCTCTCCCAGCTGAACGTGCCTGTCCCCACCTGCAGGTGGATCACGGATTTCCTGTCTGACAGGAAGCAGCACGTGAAGCTGGGGAAACACATCTCAGACTCGCGGACGATCAGCACTGGCTCCCCTCAAAGCTGTGTTCTTTCTCCTCTACTCTTCTCCTTGTACACCAACAGCTGCACCTCCAGTCACCAGTCCGTAAAGCTCCTGAAGTTCGCGGGCGACACCACCCTCATCGGACTCATCTCTGAAGAGGATGAGTCTGCCTGCAGGTGGGAGATTGACCATCTGGTGACCTGGTGCAACAGCAACAACCTGGAGCTTAACGCTTCAAAGACAGTGGAGATGGTTGTAGACTTCAGGAAGAGCGCAGCCCCACCCGCCCCCATCACTCTGTGTGACTCTCCAGTGGACACTGTGGAGTCCTTCCGTTTCCTGGGCTCCATCATCAGCCAGGACCTCCAGTGGGAGCTGAACATCAGCTCCCTCATCAAGTAAGCCCAACAGAGGATGTACTTCTACTAGAGTCCATCCTCACCTCCTCCATCACTGTCTGGTACGCTGCTGCCTCCACCAAGGCCAGACGCAGACTGCAGCATATCATCCGCTCTGCAGAGAGGGTGATTGGCTGCAACCTCCCATCTCTTCAGGACCTGTACTCCTCCAGGACCCTGAGGAGAGCTGCTGACCCCTCCCACCCCGGACACTATCTGTTCGACCCCCTCCCCTCTGGCAGGAGGCTGCGGTCCATCAGGACCAAAACCTACCGCCACAAAAACTGTTTCTTCCCCTCTGCAGTCAACCTGACAAACTTACATTGACCCCCCCCCCCCCCCCCCCCCCCCCCCCGAACACAAACACAAGTTAAACACAACACAAGTTAAGACCCCCCTGTGTTACATTAACGCACCCACCCCCTGCTGGACACTTATCTGGACACTTTACTTTATTTTGGTCACTGCACTGTTTGTTATTTATCTTATCTTTTCTTATTTTTATTTTTATTCTTATTTTACCTTTTATATTCGACATATTTGTTATCAAAACAATAGCACCTTCAGACCACGGCAAATTCCTTGTAATGTATGTTACTTGGCAATAAACAGTTTCTGATTCTGATTCTGATTCTGATTAAGAAGGCAAAACCTGTTAACCTGCACACCTGTTAATTGAAAACCAGGCTCATAAAGCTGATTGAGAGAATGCCAAGAGTGTGCAAAGCTGTCATCAAAGCAAAAGGTGGCTGCTTTGAAGAATCTAAAGTATAAAACATATTCTGGTTTGTTTAACACTTTTGTTTACTACATAATTCCATATGTGTTCCTTCATAGTTCTGATTCTTCAGTATTAATCTACAATGTAAAAACCACTAAAAATAAAGTAAAACCATTGAATGAGAAGGTGTGTCCAAACTTTTGACTGGTACTGTACATACATGGTGATATCATGTAAGAAACAGTTCCACGACAGTCTGAAAAAGCTTAGTTGAGATTGTATGGTGTAATGGTTGTGACAAACATTGAGCCATGGCATATCATTGCATTACCATGTCAAGTTGCATAGCGAAGATTCCACTACAACAAGCATTTGTATAGTCAGGATGGCCGAGCGGTCCAAGGCACTGCATTAAGGTCACAGTCTCCACTGGAGGCATGGGTTCGAATCCCACTTCTGACAGTTTTTCACTGGAAACTTGAACCATTTCCTCTAGCATGATAATGGGAAAGTAAAGTCAGCCTCTGCAACGCCAGGTCTCATTCACAACGAACAGCAGCCCTTCGCTTTCCCAGGTTTCATGTCACTACATATGCTAGAATATGTTCTATGGGTTTACATGACTACAGAAGAGGATTAGGTCCACATGTGTTTTTAAAGTCAGAATTCTTACCTTAATCTCAGACTTTGATCTCAGAATTCTGACTTTGAAGGATGAATTTTTCTACACATGACAATGTATCAGTGATAATGTTCCAATAATAATCTCATCATATCGCCTATAATAATGTAACACTGACAGGAAGACTGCAGAGTTTTCTATGAAGGTGGATTTTTTCATTGTAGTAAGAAGATTTGTTTTGTTTCACACATATGAATGAATTGTTTGTGATGGGTGAATTGATTGTAGGAAGTCTTTTTTACATGTTATCTTCTGTGTCACTGGTGTTGCTGCATGCCTTCTATGTGATATTCTCTGCATTAACATACAACCTTCGATGAGGTTCCATGTTGTAATGGTTAGCACTCTGGACTCTGAATCCAGCGATCTGAGTTTAAGACTCGGGGGAACCTGATTTTAAGCGGGAAGACAGGTATGAAAATGCAACCTATCCGCTGAATGATAGACCTTTGTCTGATCTTGCTGTATGTGAAAGGTTCAGGTCGTAGTTTCTACTGGAGACGTGGGTGCAAATCCCACTTCTGACAGCTTTACACTGGAAACTGGAACCATTTCTTCTAACATGATACTGGGAGTAAAGTCAGCCGTTCTTGCTGCGTACGGGTATGAACGTATGAGAAAATACAGGCAATGCCACTTGTTGTTCCCAACAACTAGCAGCCTACCCCTAGCCCAGCTTTTCATACCCTGTGTGCCAACGGTTGTAAGTCACTACACATGGTTGTATACAGTAGGCCTATTTGATGCTGGATGAATTGTTTGTATGAAGTCTTTGTCGGGTGTGGGTTCAACTCCCCCCTCTGACAGCAAGTTTTTCACCAGAACCATTTCCTGTCACATGATATTGGGAAAGAAAAGTCAGCCATTCAGCTGCTGCAACGCCAGGTCCCATTCACAACAAACAGCTGTCACTACATATGCTAGAATGTGTTCTATGGGCTTACAGGACTACGGAAGAGGAATAGGGCCACATGTGACTTTAAAGTCTCAGAATTCTGACTTTGAAGTAAGAATGTTTCCGCACATGACAATGTATGAAAAACCTGAAATGATAATGGGAAAGTAAAGTCAGCCATTTTTGCTATGTTCAGCGTTAATGGTACAACTCAAGCATTTGTAACGCTGCTTACATACATACAGATTCAAAGTAGTAGGCAGTCTCTGGCCTCTCATGACCCTCCAGCTACTGCAACACCACGTCCCATTCACAACAAATTGTAGGCGATCGCTATCCCAGCTTTTCGTTGTGTTTGTGCTAATCCTTGTAAGTCACTACGCCATGTCCTTTGTTAAGGTTCCATGGTGTAATGGTTAGCACTCTGGACTCTGAATCCAGCGATCCGAGTTCAAATCTCGGTGGAACCTGATTTTAAGCGGGAAGACAGGTAAGAAAATGCAACCTATCCTATCCGCTGAGTTTCTGATCTTGCTGTAAGTGGCAGGCACTGCATTGAAGTCGCAGTCTCGGCTGGAGGTCTGGGTTCAAATCCCACTTCCGACAGCTTTTCACTGGAAAATGGAACCAGTTGATAATGGGAAAGTAAAGTCTTTTCATAGCCATTCTGGCTATGTTCGGCGTTAATGGTACACAGCATTGTATGGTTAATGGTTAATGGGTGTTAATGGTACACAGCATTTGTAACGCTGCTTACAGACATACAGATTCAAAGTAATAGGCAGTCTCTGGGTTCAAATCCCCATTCTGAAAGCAAGTTTTTCACCAGAACCGTTTCCTGTGACATGATATTTGGAAAGAAAAGTCAGCAATTCAGCTGCTGCAACGCCTGGTCCCATTCACAATGAACAGCAGCCTATCGCCATTCCAGGTTTTCATGTCAGTACATATGCTAGAATGTGTTCTATGGGCTTACAGGACTATGGAAGAGGAATAGGGCCACATGTGACTTTAAAGTCAGAATTCTTACCTTAATCTCAGAATTCTGACTTTGAAGTAAGAATGTTTCCGCACATGACATCTCATCATATTGCTTCACACATACATACATACATTCATTTTTTGTGATGATGCTGGGTGAGTTGATTGTACGAAGTCTTTTTCATGTTTTGTTCTGTGTCACTGGTATTGTTGCATGCCTTCTATGTCATATTCTCCGTATTAACATACTTGCATTGTGATATCATGTGAGAAAGTGTTCTGCAACAGCCTACAAACCTTCGTTCAGGTTCCGTGGTGTAATGGTTCGCACTCTGGACTTTGAATCCAGTGATCTGAGTTCAAATCTCGGTGGAACCTGAGTTTGTGTGGGACAAAAGGGGAGAGAATGCAACCTATCTGCTGAATGACAGACCTTTGTCTGATCTTGCTCTAAGGCACTGCGTTCAGGTCGTAGTTTCTACTGGAGGCTTGGGTTCAAATCCTACTTCCGACAGTTTTTCACTGGAAACAGGAATCATTTCCTCTAGCATGATGATGGGAAAGTAAAGTCAGCCATTCTTGCTATGTTCAGGTACGAGCGTATGAGAAAATACAGGCAATGCCACGTACATATTCAAAGTAGCAGGTAGTTTCTGGCCTCTCGTGAAGCTCTAGCTGATGCAATGCCAGGTCCCATTCCTAACAAATACCAGCCTAACCCTATCCCAGCTTTTAATTCTTTATGTGCTCATGGTTGGAAGTCACTACACATGCTAGAA
Source organism: Enoplosus armatus (assembly GCF_043641665.1). Classification (NCBI taxonomy): domain Eukaryota; kingdom Metazoa; phylum Chordata; class Actinopteri; order Centrarchiformes; family Enoplosidae; genus Enoplosus; species Enoplosus armatus. Next base: position 524,389 of record NC_092203.1, read on the forward strand.
TGTGTTTATATACAGTAGGCCTATTTGATGCTGGATGAATTTTTTGTGGGAAGTCTTGGGAAGAGCAGAGAAGAAGAAGAGAGAGGAAAGAAAAGTCGGCCATTCTTGCTATGTTCAAGGACAAGTTGTAGGCAGCTTCTGGCCTCTCATGAACCTCCAGCTGCTGCAACGGCAGGTACCATTCCCAACAAATAGCACCCTCTCGCTATCCCAGCTTTTTATTCCATATGTGTGATCAGTTGTATCTTCTGTGCCACTGGTATTGTTACATGCCTTCTATGTCATATTCTCCGTATTAACATACTTGCATTGTGATATCATCTGAGAAAGTGTTCCGCAACAGCCTAAAGACCATTGTTGAGGTTCCATGGTGTAATGGTTAGCACTCTGGACTTTGAATTCAGTGATCTGAATTCAAATCTCAGTGGAACCTTTAAAGTGGGAAGACAGGTAAGAGAATGCAACTTATCTGCTGACAGACATTTGTCTGATCTTGCTGTATGTGGAAGGTGCTGCATTCAGGTCATAGTCCTGACGTGGGTTCAAATCCCACTTCTGACAGCTTTTCACTGTCTTTTCACTGAAGCTGGAACCATTTCTTCTAGCATGATAATGTGAAAGTAAAGTCAGCCATTCTGGCTATGTTCGGCATTAATGGTACAAGTTGTAACAAATTTGTAACGCTGCTTACAGACATACAGATTAAAGGAAGTAGGCAGTCTCTGGTCTCCTATGAAGCTCCAACTGATGCAATGCCAGGTCCCGTTCCCAACCACTATCCCAGCTTTTCATTCCCTGTGTGCGAATGGTTGTAAATCACAACACATGCTAGAATGTGTTTGTATACAGTAGGCCTATTTGATACTGGATTAATTGTTTGTAGGAAATCTTTTCCAGGTGTGGGTGTCTGACAGCAAGTTTTTCACCTGAACCATTTCCTCTGACTTGATATTTGGAAAGAAAAGTCAGCCATTCGGCTGCTGCAACGCCAGGTCCCATTCACAACGAACAGCAGCCTATCGCCATCCCAGATTTTCATGTCACTACATATGCTAGGATTAGGATTAGGGCCACATGTGACTTTAAAGTCAGAATTCTGACTTTGAAGTATGAATTTTTGCGCACATGACAATGTATCAGTGCAACATTTGCAACTACGGCATTTGCAACTACAACATTTGTAACGCTGCTTACATACATACAGATTCAAATTAGTAGGCAGTCTCTGGCCTCTCATGACCCTCCAGCTACTACTAATATCATTTCATTACCATATCAAGTTACATAGCGAAAATTCCACTACAAAGAGTGTTTGTATAGTCAGGATGGCCACGCGGTCCAAGGCGCTGCGTTCAGGCCCACTTCTGACAGTTTTTCACTGGAAACTGGAACCATTTCGTCTCGCATGATAATAGGAAAGTAAAGCTAGTTGTTCTTGCTGTGTGCAGGTGTGAGCATATGAGAAAATACAAGCAATGCTACTTACAAACATACAGATTCACAGTAGTAGGTTGAGTCTCGTCTCTCATGAATCTCCAGCTGATGCAATGCCAGGTTCCGTTCCCAACAAATAGCAGCCTATCTATCCCAGCTTTTCATTCCCTATGCGAACGGTTGTAAGTCACTACACAGACTAAAGTACAGATTTCCACTGGTCTAATGTCCATTCCTTGTGTTTCTTGGACCAAGCAATTCTCTTCCTCTTGTTGTTCTTCCTCAGTAGTGGCTTCTTTGCAGCAATTCGACCATAAAGGCCTGATTCACGCAGTCTCCTCTGAACGGTTGATGTTGAGATGTGTATGCTACTTGAACTACTTGTGAAGCATTTATTTGGGCTCTAATCTGAGGTGCTGTTAATTTGTGGTTTCTGAGGCTGGTAATTCCAATGAACTTATCCTCTGCAGCAGAGGTAACTCTTGGTCTTCCTTTCCTGGGACGGTCCTCATGAGAACCAGTTTCATCATAGCGTTTGATGGTTTTTACGATGCATTCATAGTTCCTGAAATTTTCCGGATTGACTGACCTTCATGTCTTAAAATAATGATGGACTGTTGTTTCTCTTTACTTAGTTGAGTGGTTCTTGCCATAATATGGATTAGAACAGGAGTTGAATAGGGCAATTCACTGTATAGAACTGTGTACCAACCCTACCTCTGCACAACACAACTGATGGGCCACAAATTCCACAAATTAACTCTTGACAAGGCACACCAGTTAATTGAAAACCAGGCTCATAAAGCTGATTGAGAGAATGCCAAGAGTGTGCAAAGCTGTCATCAAAGCAAAAGGTGGCTGCTTTGAAAAATCTGAAGTATAAAACATATTCTGGTTTGTTTAACACTTTTTTGTTTACTACGTAATTCCATATGTGTTCCTTCATAGTTCTGATGTCTTCAATATTAATCTACAATGTAAAAAATACTAAAAATAAAGTAAAACCATTGAATGAGAAGGTGTGTCCAAACTTTTGACTGGTACTGTACATACATGGTGATATCATGTAAGAATCTGTTCCACGACAGTCTGAAAAAGCTTAGTTGAGATTCCATAGTGTTATGGTTGTGACAAAAGTTGAGCCATGGCATATCATTGCATTACCATATCAAGTTACATTGCGAAAATTACACTGCAAAAAGGGTTTTTATAGTCAGGATGGCCGAGCGGTCCAAGGCGCTGCGTTCAGGTCGCAGTCTCCACTGGAGGCGTGGGTTCGAATCCCACTTCTGACAGTTTTTCACTGGAAACTTGAACCATTTCCTCTAGCATGATAATGACAAAGTAAAGTCAGCCAATCAGCTGCTGCAACGCCAGACAGGTAAGAGAATGCAACTAATCTGCTGAAAGACAGACATTCGTCTGATCTTGCTATATGTAGAAGGCGCTGCGTTCAGGTTGCAGTCTCCACTGGAGGCGCTGGATGAATTGTTTGCAGGGAAACTTTTTCACACAGTGTACAAATTCCACTTCTGACAAGTTTTTCACTCAAACTATTTCCTGTTACATGATATTGGGAAAGAAAGGTCAGCCATTCACCTGCTGCACCGCCAGGTCCCATTCACAACCAATTGCAGCCTATCACTATAACAGGTTTCATGTCACTTCACATGCTAGAATATGTTCTATGGGCTAACATGACTACAGAAGAGAAATAGGGCCACATGTGACTTTAAAGTTAGAATTCTTACCTTAATCTCGGAATTCTGACTTTGATCTTGGAATTCAGACTTTGATGTCAGAATTCTGACTTTGAAGTAAGAATGTTTCCGCACATGACAATGTATCAGTGACAATGTTCCAATAATAATCTTATCATATTGCCTATAATAACGTAACAACCGACTTTAAAAAGTGGAACCTTTGAAGTGGGACGACAGGTAAGACAATACAACCTATCCTATCCTATCTTTTGTTGAGGTTCCATGGTATAATGGTTAGCACTCTGGACTCTGAATCCAATCGAGTTCAAATGTCAGTGGAACCTGGGACAACAGGTAAGAGAATGCAACCTATCCGCTGAATGATAGACCTTTGTCTGATCTCGCTGTATGTGGCAGGCGCTACGTTCAGGTTGTAGTCTCTGCTTGAGTCGTGGATTCAAATCGCACATGGTTACTTGCAAGGAAACACATGCAGTCATCAGACAGATAAGAGAATGCAACTAATCTGCTGAAAGACAGACATTTGTCTGATCTTGCTGTATGTGGAAGGCGCTCCGTTCACATTGCAGTCTCCACTGGAGGTGTGTTTTTTTTCACTGGAAACCAGAACCATTTCCTCTAGCATGATAATGGGAAAGTCAGCCGTTCTTGCTGTGTTCGGGTACAAGCATATGAGAAAATACAGGCAATGCTACTTACCGACATACAGATTGAAAGTAGTAGGTAGTGTCTGGCCTCTCATGAATCTCCAGCTGATGCAATGCCATGTCCCGTTCCCAACAAATAGCAGCCTCTCGCGATCTCAGCTTTTCATTCCCTATTTGCGAACGGTTATAAGTCACTACACGTTTGTATATAGTAGGCCTGTTTGATGCTGGATTAATTGTTTGTAGGAAATCTTTTCCAGGTGTGGGTGTCTGACAGCAAGTTTTTCACCTGAACCGTTTCCTCTGACTTGATATTGGGAAAGAAAAGTCAGCCATTCAGCTGCTGCAACGCCAGGTCCCATTCACAACGAACAGCAGCCTATCGCCATCCCAGGTTTTCATGTCACTACATATGCTAGGATTACGATTAGGGCCACATGTGACTTTAAAGACAGAATTCTGACTTTGAAGTATGAATTTTTGCGCACATGACAATGTATCAGTGCAACATTTGCAACTACAGCATTTGCAACAACAACATTTGTAACGCTGCTTACATACATACAGATTCAAATTAGTAGGCAGTCTCTGGCCTCTCATGACCCTCCAGCTACTACTAATATCATTTCATTACCATATCAAGTTACATAGCAAAAATTCCACTACAAAGAGTGTTTGAGTAGTCAGGATGGCCGAGCAGTCCAAGGCGCTACGTTCAGGTCGCAGTCTCCACTGGAGGCAGATACAGATTCACAGTAGTAGGTAATGTCTGGCCTCTCATGAAGCTCCAGCTGATGCAATGCCAGGTCCCTTTCCCAACGAATAGCAGCCTACTGCTATCCCAGGTTTTCATGTCACTACATATGCTAGAATGTGTTCTATGGGCTTACATGACTACAGAAGAGAAATAGGGCCACATGTGACTTTAAAGTCAGAATTCTTACCTTAATCTCGGAATTCTGACTTTGATCTTGGAATTCTGACTTTGATGTCAGAATTCTGACTTTAAAGTAAGAATGTTTCCGCACATGACAATGTATCAGTGACAATGTTCCAATAATAGTCTTATCATATTGCCTATAATAATGTAACAACCGACTTTAAAAAGTGGAACCTTTAAAGTGGGACGACAGGTAAGACAATACAACCTATCCTATCCTATCTTTTATTGAGGTTCCGTGGTATAATGGTTAGCACTCTGGACTCTGAATCCAATCGAGTTCAAATGTCGGTGGAACCTGGGACAACAGGTAAGAGAATGCAACCTATCCGCTGAATGATAGACCTTTGTCTGATCTCGCTGTATGTGGCAGGCGCTACGTTCAGGTTGTAGTCTCTGCTTGAGTCGTGGATTCAAATCGCACTTCTGACAGCTTTTCACTGGAAATTGGAACCAATTGATAATGGGAAAGTAAAGTCATTTCATAGCCATTCTGGCTATGTTCAGCGTTAAAGGTACAACTACAGCATTTGTAACGCTGCTTACAGACATACAGATTCAAAGTAGTAGGCAGTCTCTGGGTTCAAATCCCCCTTCTGACAACAAGTTTTTTACCAGAACTGTTTCTCTGTGACATTCTGACTTTGAAGTAAGAATGTTTCCGCACATGACAATGTATCAGTCACAATGTTCCAATTACAATCTCATCATATTGCCTATAGTAATGTAAAACTGACAGGGAGACTAGTAGGAAGTCTCTGGCCTCTCATGACCCTCCAGCTACTGCAACGCCACGTCCCATTCACAACGAATAGCAGCCTATTGCTATCCCAGCTTTTCAATCTGTATGTGCTAATGGTTGGAAGTCACTACACATGCTAGAATGTGTTCAAATCTCGGTGGAACCTGATTTTGTGTGGGACAACATGTAAGAGAATGCAACCTATCCGCTGAATGACTTGCTGTATGTGTATATCCCATTTCTGACAGCTTTTCACTGGAAATTGGAACCAATTGATAATGGGAAAGTATAGCCATTCTGGCTATGTTCGGCGTTAATGGTAAAACTGAAGGTCCTGAAAGAGGTCATGGGAGCAAAAGGTCTGACTGATGTGCGGAGAGGGGAAAATCCAGAGTGTTTCCCACAGGTTGAGAATCTACTTGAGGAGGCGGGTCAGGTTCAGTAAGCAACTAGTCTAACTCAGTGAGACCTCACGTTAGTCTACTCGGTCTGTTGTGGCATCTTCTCTTGTTATGGGATGGGATCGTGATCTTGATTCTTTCCGGGTCAATCAGTCAAGGAAGAGGCAGGCAGGTGAACGGCTTGCTAATAACAGTATTAAAGGAACGGTTGGATTTTTAAAAAAAAGGGGGGGCAGTTAAAATGATACAGAGAGCGTGTCTTTTTCCATCATGCAATGCCAGGCTGTCTACTAGGTCGAAATTGTGGTGTAAAGGGTGAAGGGATAGCTGGTGTTTTTACTCCAGTTAAGTGGATGATGAGTCAGATACAGAAGCAATTACAGAAAATAACTGGAGGAATTGCCATGTGTGGAGGATGTAATTATGTGGTGGGACGATGTCAAAATGAGATTGCAGAAGGTTTGTATTAATTACAGTAAGCAGAGGAACTGGGACAAGACTGAGCGAGAGAGGGTGATGAGGAATACGATAAATATGGAATGTTTTTCGGAAAAACATAAATATCTGAGGTTAAAAAAAAGAACAAGGCTTACTGGTAGGTACAGGAAGACCGGCAGGTTGCCAGGTAACAGGAGAACGGGGCCCATAAGTGAGCTCTATACGTTTTGACAAAAGTGTTGGTAAATAGATTGAAAAAAGTCATAGGAACAATTGTTAATGAGTCGCAGGGGTGTGGTGTTCCAGGAAGGGACATATCTGATTCAGTTTTGTCTATTAAAAATGTGGCTGAGCTTATGACGCAGCAAAAAGCGTGTGATAGGGAGGAACACAATGTTTTTGTTTACACACTGGAGACCTCTTAAACAGTTTAGTTGCACCGATGTATCAATATGCAGTGATTCTGTGCCCTTGCAAGCATTAAGACAGGTGCGGCCAGGAGTCATCAGGATCTTCTTTGTGAAATCTTGTTTATTAAACCCCAAGAATGGCCAGACACGTGGGTCGCAGCGCATTCAGGTATCCTGGGAAACGAGAGAGCAGACAACAATGGCAGCAGAGTAGGCGCGTTAAGGAGTGGTTGAGCAAAATGGAAAGAGCAAGTAATAACAGGCAGGTTGAGAATTATCATCCATCCAGCAGGTTTTTGTGATCTGAGGCTGAGGCAGTGGAGCATTATCCCGTATATCATCATGCAGGAAATCCACACATGAAAGACTCTAAGAAATGGTGACACAGTTACCGGAAAAAATAAGGCCGGTAGGCAACGTAGAATGTGGAGGTGAATGTGTTCAAGGGAGGGCATCGTTATTTAGTTTAAAGACGGCTTTTAAAAAAATGAATGGGCAATGAGGGAGAAGAGAACCTGAAGGTGGCAGTAAATGCAACGTCGTGGATGCCAACAACTGCCGCAAAAACCTCGACGAAAAAGAAGAAGAAGAAGCGCCACATCCCATTGGTTTAGTACGATTGCGTCACAGCGCACTTGTTTGAATGCCGGAAGGAGGCGTACCATGGAGTAAATGTATAGTAAATAGTGACACTAACGCTGGTTAAAGTATTTATCGGACAACTCGGCAGCTGATAACGGCAACACCGACAATTGGTAACCCACCTCGTGATTAATGTCGCACTCTGTAACCGTAACAAATGCACCGCTAATATTACGCGGTAACGTGACGTTACGGAAGCTAACCGGCACTGCAGCCTGTCGAACTCCATTCAAATTGTGGCAGTTTAATGTTGATCCATTAAAAGTCTTGCTTGGTTGCCTAACTTGTACGCCGAATTTGCCAGAATAACCTCACGATTCCGTATTGGTATCATTTCCATACGTTAATTTAGCTAACGGCACTAAAGCCCGTCGAACTCCATTCAAATTGTGGCAGTTCAATGTTGATTTAACCCATCAAAAGTCTTGCTTGGTTGGCTAACTTGTACACCGAATTTGCCAGAATAACCTCAAGATTCCGTATTGGTATCATTTCCCGTACTTTGCTGTTGTGTGTTGCTAACGACATTCCAGCAGCTTTAAATTGCCAGATTATTAAATTGAGTTCAGCGTCGTCTTTAGTCGTTGCCAGGAACAAAACGTAACGCTGATGGGATCTAACTAACGCCGCGGATATTGTTTTATTTCCTGCAGTGGGGTGAAACGATGGAACAGGTAAGTAAACATATGACATTATCATCATTATGGCTTGTGTTTGGGGGGGGGGGGGGGGGGGGCAGTAGTGGCAGTTCCTCGCAGCTCTGCGAGGAGCTGCAGAAACCTGATCACTACTAGTCGGTTTGACGGGAGGCACCTCATGCAGAAGGGGCGCTCAAAGTCCTGCAATGATTACAGTGATGCTCTTGCGCTAATTTTGTGCTGAGTGGGCGACGTTTGAGAATGGACACGGACAGCAGGACAGCTCATTTGCAATCAAGACATAAGACTTATGTTTATCTGTGGACTTGCAGGCAGTTCCAGGTAGAGCTCCTCGATCCTTCAACAGGTTGACATTGCTCTGTGATGTTTGTTTGTTTGTTTGTTTTTCTTCTGATGGCCTATGTCTGTGTTGCAGCAGGAGCAGGTAGAATGGGATGATGTGAATAAACTGCTGCAGCATCATGGTTTTAAGCCAGTGCATTTTGCTGATCCCTTGGAGAATAAGAGCCTTTCGGGTAAGAAGTCTGTGGTTCCAATTTCGTGGCGAGTAAGTTCTAGTTACATTGATAATGTGTTTGAAGGAAGTAAGTCTTGTTCTTGGATTTAAGTTGTCTGTAATAGCTACATTGTGCAGAATGTTAAAGGTACAATCAACTGCAGTAGCATTTGTGCCTCGGCAAAGTTTAGTTTTGTCACTGTGAAATTCCAATTTGCATTTGGCTTTGAGCGCTTCGACTTGAATCCTCCACGTGTCCTTAGATTTGGTTCTGCTGGACAAGAGGTCGGCCGGTGAGATCAGGGCGACTCTGAGGACGATGCTCGCAGACTCGGAGAGAAGACAGGCCCTCATCCAGGAGCTCATCAAGTCTAACAACCAACTCAAGTGAGTCACACAGAGAAATGTAGATTTTTTAAATTTTTTTTATTATTATCCTCGCAAGAAAAGCGTTATACAAAGTACCAACCGCCTCCTGGACCATCTGTTTCATTGGCACTGCCACCTCATTTATATTATTATTATTATTATTACTATTCTCACAAATAGTGAAAATACAAGAAAACTGCGTCAAAAACAATTAACCATTTATGAATGAATACATTCAGGGAAACCACGGGACACCGCGACAAAGCGGAGGAGAAACCAAACCGCGCTCTGTTCAGAGTTTTGGATTATTCAGATATTTTGTTGTATTCTTTTCTTATGACCACAAATAGCATAATGACCGAACATGGACCACTTGACATCATTTTGTAGATATTTTCAGCGAGACTACAGTGAAAGTTTAGTAGCAGGATAAGATTAATCTAGTTCAACTTCTTTGTGGACTCATCGCCATTTTGGCTATCCAAAGGGCAGAGTAAGGGGTTGGAAATGTAGAAAGTAGCAGTATGTAGCAGACTCCATCATGTCCTCCTGCTGGAATGTATAAAGAAAATTGAGATTGAAGTGGAGGCTGAGGGTCTCTCCCAGTGTACACATGCCTGCGGCGTGTATTACTGTGGGTGTACCTCTTTAATAATGTACATGCAGCGTGTGTCGACCACCTGTCCTCCCGTCATCTAATCTCATCCGCATCAGATGAGCACCATAGAGACACACCCCCAAAGTCCTGTATCGGTAGCTCAGTGCAGGTGTGAAGGGGGAACCAGCTGACTGTTAATACTGCTCGTGTTTCACCACAACTTCTCCGGGCCAAGCGATCATTGAGTCAAAAGAAATGCTGTAGTTATGAGCCTATTGTGTTACATCAGCATTAGGAAATCACATGTTGTATGCTTTTATCAGGCTCAAACATATCTATATTTTAAAACTGCCTAAATATTTACGTTTTCCTTATGTTCAAATGAACCTTTTCTGTGTGTGTGTGTGTGTGTGTGTGTGTGTGTGTGTGTGTGTCTTCAGAGAGGAGGTTCATGAGCACATGAGTCGAGCGGCTCAGCAGTCTCAGAGGGCCACGGAGCTGGAGGCGCTGCTGGACGCAGTGAAGGCCAGAGTCCAGGACCTGGAGGACCGCTGCCTTGGCAAGGCCGCCTGGCAGCACAGCCACACACGGCAGCAATTGCAGCAGGAAAAACAAGAAGCACAGGTGTGTCCGCAGACGCGTGCATGCATACGTTTACAGAAAGGATTAATTATCTTGGCTCATTTATAAATGTGAATAAATGATTAATAATTATCTGTTCAAAGATCATAGCTTTTTTTTTTTTTGCCATTAAAATAGGCTAATATATATAATAGTGAGTATTGTCCATCACCAGCTTCAGTCAGAGCATATCGTCTTCTTTTGTTTCATCTCTCTAGAAACGGTGTCAGGTTCTGGAGCAGAAGCTGTCGAAACAGAGGGAGGAAGCAGCGCTGCTTGAGAGGAAACTTCATTTCACCATCAAAGAAGAAGAGCGGCGATTGGTTCGACAGAGTCAGACCTTCCAGCACATCTGCAGCAAAGTCAGCCAGCAGGACTGCCCAGCAGAGCAGCAGTAAGACCGTGATTGTAGTGAACCATGAATAATAATCTCCTCTTCTGGCTGTAAAATATGAGCACAGTGCGGTTTTAAAGGAAGATGTGGATTCTTATGTTGGTCATTAGGCCGTGGCGGCATGGAGTACGTGAGGCATAGTCATTTGAAAGCTGGACACTTGAAATTAAAAAGTCCCCGTTAACCCTTTTATAGATCACATCCCCGGTCATATTGTGCACCTATCTAACAATATATGCCAAAAAAATTTTATTTGTAAATCAAAATCCAATCATGTTTTGTGTGCCTACACGAGCTTGAACCAACCGTTTTCAACCAATGATATCGTGACATCCGCCCGTCAATCCAAACTTCAACTTTGGTGCGGCACGGAGCCCAGATTCATTAGTTGGCTAGCTACTCCCGACGTTGCGTCCCGCCTGCCTGTCCCGTTCCACCTGGAAACACGTCGTATGAGTGTTTCAAGAAGTCGTACCTCAAGGTCCACTTACTAGCCCTTTCCACGGCTTTCGACTGCATCCTGCGGGTCGTCCTGAGACAGAAAGTGCTCTCTGTGATGAGCCGACTGCTACATTTCTCCTGGTTCTTCTGTCCACAGGGTGCTGGATGTGATCGACTTCTACGAGACTAAAATGACTCAGCTGACGGACGAGCTCAGGTAACACACGCAATCCCAAAGCGTGTCCGAATGTGTTGAAGGGTAACACTTCAAGAAAGTAGCGCCATGAATTAGATGTTCATTTTCACCCCAGATCTGTCAAAGGACAACCGGAAGGATCTCAGTTGGCTCCTCGGACAAGAACCAAGAAGGCGTCCAGCAGTGTCACCCCAGCTTTCAAAACCATTCTCAAGGTAACCTGACAGACGTTTATTCATTGTCCCGATTCCTTTCCCCTAAAGCAGCAGGTAACACTCTTGCTTTCCTTCCCAGGCGTACCAAGATCAGCAAAAGGGAAGCAGCACTCAAATAGAAGAGCTAAAGAGGGAGGTTGAGCGCCTGAAGCAAGAGTTGGAGACGAGGTGCGCCTTCAACCGGCTCGGGGGAAAAAATGCATGCGTCCGCCACATTCAGTTATTCATGCCGGTTGTGTTCCTCTGTGCAGGCCGACGCTCAAAGAAGTGAAGATCTACAAACACAAACTCCGCCGCTTGGAGGCGCTAAACAGACAGAATAACACAAGGTAGGAACACTGTGAATGGGAATACCATGGTCGGTACATTTGAACCACCCACTGGGGTGGTGTTCATGACTTTTGTGAGTGGGAATGTTCTCATAGCTCTTGAGTGTGTTCACCGTTTTTACAAGAGCCACTGAAAGTTCAGAGCCACTGTCCCTAAAGCGACATAATGCAAGAATTGGTATTTGATGCGACCCTACAGTTTTCGGACAGCTTTTGTTGTTTAGACGCAGTTGGCAAACTGCTTTTAAGTGCATTACTGGCATCCTTCTGGGGGCGTCACACAGATGGGCCACGTAGTGTCACTCCCTCGCGGTAATGGCCCCCCCAACCGCCGTATTTGGTCTGTATTGCAGCCCAAGGGACTGAAGGACCAAACTCTGGTGCTTTGGTGTCCAGGTAGCGGTCTAATTAGAAGCACGCCGCTCATGCACAGTACCAACCACCTTTGCAGATTGCCTAAAGAAGACCACAGAACTGAGATCAGTGAGAACATCAGTGACCAGGCCAAGGAAGCCAGTCTATGTGCCCACTATCACCATGTAAGCATGTTGCTTTCTCAGCTGAATATTTCTCATCTGCTTTCCACCGGGGTTCAGTCATTTCCGGTACTTGCTCAACTTAACGTAACTGTTAAGGAGTTTTCTTCTAATTTCTTCTCCTGAACTCCAGCTGTTGAGTGGGATCAGTGCTGTTGTGGCCAACCCCCGCGCACCGTTACGACTGCACAGACAGAGACCCTCCTCTGTCGGTTCGGAGCCGGCTGAGTTTCAGTCCGTCCTCCCCTCGCTGGAGGCCTGGGCCCAGCAGCTCCACCTACTGAAGGTAAAGTCTTCAGTGTCCCAGCCCACCAGGGTAGTTGATGGGGAAATACTAGTCGTAGCAAGTAGCCAGGAAGTAGTTGACACAGCTTAGAGAGATACTTGCTTTACTTTTACCACCTGACTAGAATCCTTGTTTGTTGGTAGGATCTGCAACAGGGTTTAGATAAACTGAGTGCTAGGCTGATGCCCTGGCAGCCGTCTGATGGTGGCCGTAATGCTGCGGACGCAGTGACGGTGGAGGACATGATGTTGCTGGTGGACACCATGCTGGAAAACGCCTCGACTGAGGATGAAAAGGTAGGACACTGCATTACTTTTCTACTACTTGCTCAAGGTAGTGTTTCAATGTATTTTTTTTAATGGCGCAAAATACAATTCATGGTGCATTGATATGTCAAATCATCCCAGACCCAGGACGGGGTAGACTCCAATTGAAGCCTACTTTACGTAAAAGCGCATTTCCTGTGGTGGTCTTCGTCCTGCTAGGTGCTCAGGAGTCCCACCCGCTACACTCTGGGCTCCATGGTATCTCACTTCCAGAAGCTGTTTGACGTGACCTCCCTCAGCGGAGTGTACCCACGTATGAACGAGGTCTACACCAGGCTGGGAGAGACGACCAACACCATGAGGAACCTCCGAGATGTTCTGGAGCTAGGTAACCTTCAGCTGGAATCGAAGCCCCCGTGTGGATTTTGTACAATAGTTAACAAGCAGGACGGAAACGACTCTGATGGACCAAAAACACGTACAGCCTGTTTTGTGGTTTTGTGTCAGACAGCGGGGTTCCTGCTGCTCAGGTGGTGAACAAGGTGGCCCGACTGGTTTCCTCCACTGAACACGCTGCTGGATTCCGAGATCTGCTGGCAGATGCCGACATTGACAGGTTCACACATACCGAAGTCACACACACTGTGCGCATTTATCCGACACCAGCAGTTGAGGGCCAGATGTACTGCAGGGCTACAGGTCACTCTTTTCTCTTTGTTTTCCAGTATCGTCGTCAAAGTGAAGCAGCATGAGGAGTTCTTCCCTGCTTTCCATGCCCTCATCATGGAAATGCTACAGACTCTAGGTAAATAGACTCTATGTTACTTGACCTATTAGCATTTCGGTACAAGATTTTTTTTTTTTTTATCAGGAAGGATCTCTTGAATTTGTTTTAGATATCAAGATGTGCAGTTGAGATGTTACATTGACAGTAAGCTCTGGTTGACAAACTGTAGTGGAGTGGAATGGTTTCTAAAAGACCTGAAACGTGTGTATCATATCTGTGATATATAGAAAACCAGTGGATAATACAGCATCAGCCATGCCCATTTATCGGTCAGGCGTTTTTACCAAGCTGGAAGAACTGGAAGAGAAAATGGCCAAAAGCGCATCGTCTCCACTGGTGGTGTCCTGTTGTGAGCCGTGCACCAGAGCAACTTCACCAGAAGGGGGAATGTTTTTTTGGTTTTTTTTGTAATTGGTGCTGGCTGCAAATGACTTCTGTCTTCTGTTTGACAGCAGTTGTGCTGAAATTGAAAAGTCAAACCTCGCATTTAAAAGCAGTATTTAAGAGTACCCATCCCGTTTTGCCAAGTGTGACCTAATCCCTCTTAGTGTGTCCTTGCTGGGCCAGGGGTCACCTCACGGCCAAGCAGGGGCCCTGGTTTCGAGTGTTTCACTCATCACGCGGCTGAGAGTGCTGAATCAGTACTTTTGTGTGTGTGTGTGTGTGTTTCAGGAGTGAGTCACCTGGACGACATCCTCCCGGCACTGGAGTCTTTAAAACAAACGGCACAATGACTCTATGGATCGAACTCGAGTGCTATGTTTTGTGGAGTTTGATTTTTTTTTTGTTTGTTTGTTTGTTTTTAATAAAAACGTTGGATGATAGAACCTGAGTGTTAAGTAAATGATTCACTGAGAATATCAACATTAATACCGGAGAGCAATGAAATTAAAGCTTTTTATTGGGAATTTAAAAAAAAAACATATCGGACACCAGTCCTTCATCTTTTTCAAAAAGCCTTTATATCTCAACGGAAATAGAACCAGCCAAATCCAACCTTATATCAGCTAGTAGGAATGCTGACCTGAGATCACTTAAAAAAAAAAGTAAAAAAAAAACCTTTTTAATTTGGAGAATATTTTCCCCAAAAGTCTAGACATATTTTGGTATCTTTTGATACCAGCAGATGGCAGTGTGCTGCAGGTTGCGTGTCTTTTTGCGTGTCAATTATTCAAACCAAAAGGAGTTCATTAAGTGCACATTAAATAATTACTAATTGCAATGGTGATTTGTTGGAGAAAAAATGAATATCACATGCTTATGGTGTTTGATGCCAGATACAAATCTCATGTATTAAACCTGTGACAATATACACTATATAAAACACTTGTAATGAAATCCACTTCATTCATCCACTGATGAATATTTTATTTCACATTCACTGACGCGTGACGTCGCCCGCAGCAACGGGGTCGGGCGCCGGCCCCTCACCTGATCCCCGGCAGCTTTGTGTCCCTGTGAGCCGTCAACAGTGCGACGGTACCAGGGCCCTCAAACTGAATTTGATTCTGATTCTGATTCTGATTCTGAAGTAACTAAATGGAATTCAGCCATCATCTGATTACTCACGCCTGCGCTTTTGACCACTGTTGCATGTCAAACCGTCTGCTGCCTATTGGACTAATTTTAGGCAAAAAACATTAAAAGGCGGCACAGGGATTTTAGTGTTTGTATTGTGTTAAATCAAATCAGGACAGCCATTTTTTCACTGTGAGAGCCCAAGGACACTTTGACAGGAGGGGCCTGGATTTGACCCGCCACCCCTCTTGTGTCAAATCGTCAACATTCTGATCTGGATGATAAACCAGATAAGATATCCGCATATGAAGAACAGTTTGGACTTTAAAATAGCTTACCATAACACTGCTGACTTCTGAGGTAACTTATCGAACTCGGGATGCCTGTATTACCTACAATACTTAACATGGCCCAACGCATCGGGCATCCATCCGCTGAAAATGGCAGGGAACATTAATCTACCTCTTTTGTAGTTTGGAGCAACTGGCTGACTCAGGCCGGTGCTATGCCAGACTTGTTCAGTCCTGCTGTTCAAGCACAGCAACCGGCCCAGTTGTTGGTTTTCCCACAACAAACTGTGCACACATGACTCATTAGAAACAAATCAGTAATCTGAGACAATACATTTTCCTTAGTTATTCACATTTACACGCCTCATTCTGCATTGTCTTCCTCAATGCTGTGGCAGGTGGTGTCAGGGCAAAGCTGGTAATGCCATTGCCACCGAGTACCACTTTGGATGGGACAACAACAACAACAACAAAAAAAAGTTAGTGATGCATTATTACCTTCTCATTTTTCCCAAACATAATCATGTTGAAAAGTGTACATCGTTTAAAAAAAAGAAAAGAAATATTCATTAACAGTGTACAACAACAATTACGTTTGTTAAACACTCACACCCACACACACGGATGAAATGGTACGGTCCGCAAGTGTCAGTTTCCTGCACTCGGTTGCTAGGAGGCGGAGAACGCCTGAACGCTAGAAGTAAAACGCAAGGAGAAGCTCTGCCCCACACGTTTAGCATCGTTACCGGTTCTATTTTACTCATTTCTAAACCGAGGGATAATTCGGTGGATATTTCGGTACGGGACGGTACGACAGGGGAAGCATGTCTACATGTCGCTTTGCTCCTTTTAACCGTTGCCCCGCCAACTGTATTTAAGTTGTTGTGTTTCTAATTGTTTACAATGGCCACCGAGTGCACTCAAGAGGCAATTCTGGACTTTCTGAGGGAGAGAGGGGGCAGAGTGAAAAACACGGACTTAATTGGGCAGTTTAAGGCCGTATTCCCGGAGGAGCCAGGGGAGAAGGCGGCCGTCCGTCAGAAGTTTAAAAACTACGTCGACAACATTGCTTTCGTTAAAACCGAGAGTGGCGTAAAGCATGTCTGCCTGAAGAAAAAGTTCCGCGGCTCGGAGAAGGGGCGGCGCGGCTCGACAGAGACGGAAGCCGCGCGCCGTTACCCCGCAGGCTCAGAGCGAGCAGACGGCGGCCGGGTTAGCGGCGGCGGCGGCGGCGACGACGACGACGCAGGGGAGGATCCGGCCCGGCAACTACCTGGCTCGGGTTACGGAAATGACAGCCAGGTGAGAGTTCCGCATAACTTCCCCCCCGCAACCATTTTGCCGGACAAAACAGACGACGAAAGTAAACCTCATGAGTTTGTTTGTGTAGTCGAGGAAGTGGGCAGCAGCTCGGGCAAGATGGGAAACAGAGAGAGCTTTCGACGAGAGAGCAGGGAGTCCAAGAAGGAGCAGGGTGGTGGAAAAGTGCCTGACATACCAGAAATTGCAGTGATTGAAGCTTCGCCTCTCCCTGCGGGGGGATCTGTGTTCATCCTGCCCGGGCCTGCACAAACCGGCGCTGCAGGACAGGTAGGAGGACTCAGTCCCAGAGATGGACAGGTTGAGACTAAGTCTCTGCTGAAGGAAGCAGAGCATATTAACGCGGTGGCCGGGCGCAGAAACTCAAATGGATCCCAGCACAGAGCCGGACAGTCGGAGTCGGATGAAGGGGAGGACGAGGGGCAGTTGGACGCGAGTAGTTTGTCTGGGAGTGAAGGTAACGGCACCCCGAAAGGCAGCCGCAAACACTTCATCGAGGTCATGATGAACAGTTCCCCCCAGGTGAGGCGCAGCATGGTGTTGCGCAGCTCAGTGTACCTGTCCTCCCGGAGTGACAGTGACTCAGCTTCCTTGGTCTCCTGCAACCTGGACGACGACAGCACCTCAGTGACTCTGGACCCGCTGGAACATGAGTGGATGATGTGCGCTTCGGATGGGGAGTGGGGCAGCTTGTACCGCCTCCTCGCCACAGAGCCCAGCCTTGTCCTGAGGAAGGATTTCGTCACCGGCTTCACCTGCCTGCACTGGGCAGCCAAGCACGGCAAGCCCGAGCTGATAGCCCTGATTATCAACTTTGCCAAGCAGCACAATATTCCCATCAGTGTTGATGTCCGGTCCAACACCGGCTACACGCCGCTGCACATAGCTGCCATGCACAACCACATGGAGGTGGTGAAGCTCCTGGTTGGTGCCTACAATGCAGATGTGGAGATCAGAGACTACAGTGGGAGGAAGGCCTGCCAGTACCTCACTGACAACGTGAGTGTGGACATACGGGACATCATAGGAGCATACGAGCGCTCTGACTCGGAGAACGCAGACCGCAGGGACGGAGGCCGCTGGAGGTTCTCCAAGGTTCTCCAGACTAACCTGAAGCCCCTCAGGCTCCTCAGCCCCAACGACTGTGACTCTGTGGATGGGGAGGTTCGACTCAGAGAGAAACCCCTCAGGAGGAAGTCTTCACTCAGCCGGATGAAGCCCAAACTGCAGAAGCTCCGCTGGAGGACGTCGTTCCGTGACAAAGACGAGCTGGAGGGGTCTCTGAAAGGGTCTTTTAAGTCCAGGCCCAAGACACATTTCTTTGGGTGAGATCAATACTGACAGAGGACGGGAAATGGTATACAGGGGTTCAATATTTGTGGGCTTTTGTAGTTTTGTTTCGTTTAATCAGCACTTGAATACAATATCTCAAAACTTCAAACAATCAGCAAAACAGTCATCCTTGATAGAGTGGAAAGATCTCTGAAACTCAATTTGGTCAAGTTGTTCCATTAGACTGGTTTTGGTTAACGTCTTCCCACCAACAACTAGTCTCATATCTCATCAGTTCATATTCATATATGTAATATTTGTACTGTGGAATGGTAGAGATGCCCAGGCAGTTTCAGAACATCGGTGATATCTGTATGCGATAGCTAGATGAGGATAATTGATTAATTTCTTATACTCAACAAATGCCATGAATTAACCCAAACCAACGACATGTTAGGTCATCCCCAAACACTGTCTGACTTCCTGCCTGTGGCTGCTCCAAGCCCATTGGTTCCTACTGGAGGTGTAAATCTTTAAAAACTGTTTTTATTTAAAAAAAAAAAAAAAAAAAACAACAAAAAAACTGGACTCAAACTGGACAAAATAGTGCATTTGTTGGGGACTATTTTCGGCAGCGGATGAATCCACATTTGGTGGACCTAGTGAGTATTTGGGGCAGCACAACGGTGTGTGTGTTTATGGTAATGAAGGAACATGTCCCCCCCCAGTGCGACAGTGTGGCCCACTGGTGTGTTTTTAGTAGTTTCTGGACAACAATGGAGCTCTATGGCACAGAGGAAAAGACTGTGATGCACACACACAATACTATGCTAGTAGATACATTCACTGTTGGTTTGGCTTGGCACGTGGAGTTTGTTGACAATTAAAGAAAATGTTGAATATATCACCGCACATTGCAAATGCACGTATTAAATGCAATGAAGCCCTTTTAGCACCCCACTTGGTTTGTATTAATTCGAGTTTTTCCTCTATTTACTTTTGTTTATGATAGAAGTGCTTTTTCACTGAAGAAACTAGCGCACTGAGAACATTCCGGTGATGTACCGTACGTAAGTCGTGCCCTGGCTCCGCGATTTACCATTTGTTGTGTCACTGCATTTATCAGTTTGAATCAGACGACCCAGATTAGACTGCAGGTCAGCCCGCTTGTCTTTATCCATACACAGCCGACACTAAAGCTTCTTGACCTCGAATCTGTATTCGGGACCGCTGCAGGCAGATTTCTGCATCCATGGTACTACGTTCTGGTCTTGGGTAATTTTACTTTCCATACTTCACAGGGTCAGAATTCGAATTCATGTCGCCAACATGTGAGGGTAAAATAAAGTCAGACAGACCTCCCGTAGAAATACTTAAGCCAACTGGAGAGGGCTAAGTCCAAGAAACAGGATAAATCCTCTGGTTAAGGACCTGCACAGGTTCACGGTTCACTTAACAGGAATGTAAATGATCTCATGTGAATGTAGCAGACTGTGCAGTATTTTGCAAAATTGTTTAATAAATGTGTCACATGAGATGGTGGATTTGAAACCAGACCGGAAAACGACGTCATCAAGCCAGCATAAAAGGGCAGTTTTCAAGCATGGAGACACTTCATCTTAAGTATAGAAAGTCACGACGTTGTGCTTTAGTAAGTCCGCTTGGGGTTATGAAAAGTCATTTAATCCACAACATGCTGCTTCGTGGCAGAACCCACTGCACGAGCTTTGCACGTCAAGCTGTGTTGAGTTTCCTACAATAACTGTGGAGGGTGAGGGGCCATCGCTTTTAGATTTCTGGTTACACTTGATCAAAGGTAACTTTAATAATACTGGTATCGTATATTTCCAGTGACGGCTTTTGTGAGCGCAGACTGGTTTGGCTTTTTTTTTTAAATCTGTCCAGAGGAATCCAAGGCCGTCCCTCTGTTATTACGCTGTTATTAAATTGGGCCCATATATCGGCTGATGTTAGCTTATATATCGGTATTGATATTGTACGTCGGCTGATAACAGTGGATTTCAGGCCACATTGTACATTACGTGAGCCTCCAGAACTCAAATCCTGTATTAATCGGTCTACCATTTGCATTTTAACTTTACAGTTACAGCTATATTGTTTGTTAGTAGTTTAGTTTATGTGCTGTTTAGTATTTTACTGGCTATCCCTGGGTGTTTTAAATCAGTAGATGGGAAGTTTGGAATGGTCAAACTACAACATTTGCACGAGTGTATTTTAATTACAGTAGGACTCTGTGCCTCAGAATTACAATTTTGCAAAAACGACGTTGAGACCTAGCATCTCGTAATTTGGACGGTCAGAGATCTGACCTGCCTCGCAACGCAAAGTGTCGTGGAATTGTGACATTACTTTGCAATACATATTTGTCATCATTCCTAACTTTTCATCTAATTTTCTTTTTCTTTTTTTTTTGGTGGCATTGGGCTTCCATACATGACCTTTCTTTTCAGGGATGGAAGCCCATCATCTCATTTGTATTGTAAGTTGTACATGAACGAATACAGCCTGACATGTTACGTTATGTTTTTTTTTTTTTTGTGGTAACTAAGATTTTCTCTGACTCAATGGCACCTTTTTTAATTTTTTTTTTTTTATTACATCTTTGCACATTTGAACAAAAACAAGCTCTTAGATTTGCATTTGCACATTAGACTCTGTTGCCTGTACTTTTAAAGAGCTCGAACAGTAGTAAATGTTTACTTGGGTTATGGGGGCCATTTTAATGGTGTGAATGTTTTTAATGTTTTTACTCTTGATTTAATAAATAATATTGTACATCATTGCACTTGTATGAAGGACTGTGTCTGATTTGACCCGTGGTAGGTGCCAATGTGAAAATATGAATGAGTTTACCTAAAAATCAGTTGTTTGGGGGGTCTTTGGGGGCTTCCGGTTGTCCTTGTAGCTCAGGTGGGGTCTTCACTGACAATCTAACTCCTTTCCCGATGAGGTTTTGTCAAGCTATTGTTCACTCACAAGCTTTTTCTGAGGCTTTTTACAGTGTCTTCATTAGCGAACCGCGGGATGCAGTTGAAAGCTCCAGGAAAAAAAAAAAGGCTCGTAAGTGAACCTCGAGCTAAGACTGTTTTGTCAAGAATGAACTTTCAGATTTGTCGTTTCTTCATTTCTCAGGATCGCGTCGTTTTACAATGTGAGGGTCAGGCTGTGGTCAACTGACGGCTCCTTTTGAATTTTACTGCTTAAAAAAAAAAAGGGACTGTTAAGCCATTGGAGTGCCATAGGATGAACAGTTTTCACCTTTATTCATCCTCAGTAGAAAATAGTTCCCCATGAAAGTCTGTGGAGTCTCACTTACAGGGGAAATATTCAGATTAGACAACCCTCTCGGAGTGTTATTTACCTAAATAACAGTAGGAAAAAATAAAACTAAATAATGCAAATGAATTTAAAAAAAACAACAAAATGATAAATCTGGTGGCTCGGAATATGTTTATTAGCGATTAACATATTCTCAAGTGTAACACCTTTCTCAATCTGTTGATACAATAAATGTAAGCAGACTGTTCGCAGTGACTATAAATTAATACACACTGGAAAAGGGCATCATTCACAGTGATCACGGTAAACCAATATATAATCAATACATTGGCCATTTGATTGGAATACAGTCTCCGGCTAAAATGCAATACAGTGCATTTTACAAAGCAGAGGTGGCACAGCGATAAAAGACCAGAGGATATTGGAGACACGAACCTAATCTCTTATGTTAATCTCTTTTTTTTTTTATGCTAATAGAAAAAAGTAAGAGAGCGATCTTCAAGCAGCAAAAAAGGCTCAATAATTTCCTAAATCATCTGGTCATAATTGCATCTTTTAACAACCGTCACTCAAACAGGAGGAAATGGTTGCATTTGATGGGGACTATTTTTGGCGGCGGATTAATCCACATTTGGGATTTGTGCTCAGATTGTCGGCGATTACTTGGCACAGCGGGGCCTCCTAAAGGCCCGCTAGCTCACAGCTCTTCTTCCACAGCTCGGCTTGTAGCTCGGAGTCGTAGGAAATGCCGGAGGACTGCCTCTTCACGCCGTTGTACAGGTAACAGCCCCCGACCCCCTCCATCTCAGAGGCGGCCGCAGCGTAGATGGTCACGGATGCTCCCTCTGCTGGGGTCTGACGGAGGAGGACATGCATGGGGAAAACAGAACTGTCAAAAGGACGGGAAAAGACTGCAACTGTAGCCCGTGTCAGTCATTGTATCAAAGCTAATTTCTACATTAACATAAAGTTGGAATTAATGATTATTTGAGGCTTTTGGCTTGAGCACATGCTAATAACAAAAACCTTAATTGCCTAGACTAGCATTTATATGACGTGGCTTTGTTTGGTGGTAAAAAAAAATACTGTCATAACCCTTCAAATCTGAATAATTGGAAACTGTCTTGGCTGCTAAAGGGAGCACAGAGTTGTGAACCTGGAGAAAATGCCCGAATACCTTAATGGAGACATTAAAATTTGCTGCCTTCCTCCAGGAATTATGATTGAATTTGCGCCAAATTCCTTTTAACAGTTTCTACTTACAAGTCACCTCCCAACATTTTTTTTCCCCAAGTCAGATCCAACCCTGTGCAACCATTTGTACAGTTTTCAAAACTTTTTCGAAAAAGTGGTCGCCACTCAGTTAATTGAGAATATGGATTTGGAGAAAAAGGGTTCAGCCTGTGTTAACACAAAGTCGTATTAGTAAAAAATGTACCCTGAACAGTATCTTGGCCACTGGCTTCTTCAGCGCCTGCGCCAGACTCCACAGGTTGTTGTACAGAGCCGTGTCCACCATGCCGGGGTCCACGGCGTTGGCGGTCACCGGGAAGCCGCCGGCTGCCAGCTGCTCCTGCAGGTAGTAGGTGAAGAGGACCAGAGCCAGTTTGCTTTGGGCGTAGGCGCCATGGGAACTGTAGCAGATCCTGGAGACGGGGGGGGGGGGGGGGTGATCAGAGTGTGCAGATTATGTTTTTGCCTTTCATTGAAGTGAGCGCAAATTCCCGATCTGACGAGCCCAAAGCCTGAGCCAGGATTGTCCGTTATGTTTCCGAGCTGTAAACATCGTAGTTTGCACATATAAAACAAACAAACAAACAAACAAAAAAAGGCTCGATAATTTCCTAAATCATGCGGTCATTGCATCTTTTAACAAACGTCGCTCAAACAGGAGGAAATAGTGCATTTGTTGCGGGACTATTTTCAGCGGCGGATTAATCCATATTTGGTGCTACTTGGTGAGCATTTCGGGTAGCAACATGGCTCATGTGGGAGTCACCATCGTTGGTTTTGTTCCCCCCCCGGAATTAACTTTGCGCTGAGTCTCATATCCACATCTGTTTGTCTGCATGTTTGGACCTGATCATTAGCCGAGTGATTATTTATTATTTATTTATTTAGTGATTATAAAAAAAATACAAAAGAAGAACAATGAGCCGTTCTTTTGAACTCTGTGGGTCACAGCCTCCTTAGAGAAATTGTATTATTTTAAACACCTCTGCAGCATCCAAGACAGAAAATAGGATTTCCTGAAGAAGCCGTCTTTTTCATTGGTTGAGCTCGTCATGCTCCACTGTGATTGGCCCCGCCCGTTTCAGAGCGATGAGAACAGTGATGTGACTGGCTGGACGTATCGGTCAGCGACCCCTCTGGTCGATATTCCACGTCACCCGGCCACTTTGCGAGGCGCCCCACATAGTCTGGGAGTCCCAAGATGCCTTGTACTTGCAAAATAGGGGCGCCGGCCGAGTGTGTGTGTGTGTGTGTGTGTGTGAAACCATGATTTCCATTCTTCCTCTCACCTCCTGTTTAGGTCATCCATGTGCATAACTCCCGCGTAGTGTGTGGCAGAGGACATGTTGATGATTCTGGTGCAGCAGCCCTGTCTTCCCGACCTCTTCAGTGTGTCCAGCAGCAGGTTGGTCAGCAGGAAGTGGCCGAGGTAGTTGAGCACGAAGTGGAACTCAAAGCCATCCTCCGTCTGTGTCTCAGGAACCAGCATGGTTCCAGCTGCGGGAGAGAGCGACAGAAGATAGGGGTGCATGCAAAATTGTTTTTAAAAATGGCACACTAACATGACTTTTTTTTATGCATTCACGGGGACAATCGAAGCGGCCTACCGTTGTTGACCAGGACATGGAGCGGGAGGCCTCTGTCTTTGAACGCCTGGGCGAACTGACGCACCGATTTCAGCGAGGTCAGGTCCACGTACACAAACTCAGCTGTGGAACGGGGGGAAGCCATGTTAGCACAGATTCCGGGTTAGACCAGGTTTTGAAAACCAAATTGAGGAAAACTTATATCTAAAATATTCGTAGCCACCAGATTCAGTCAATACTTCTGTG
Source organism: Enoplosus armatus (assembly GCF_043641665.1). Taxonomy (NCBI): domain Eukaryota; kingdom Metazoa; phylum Chordata; class Actinopteri; order Centrarchiformes; family Enoplosidae; genus Enoplosus; species Enoplosus armatus. The sequence continues at coordinate 548,725 of NC_092203.1, forward strand.
GCTTGTCCTCATGTGGAGCTCTACTCCATTTCTTTCTAAGACGAATACTACAGTACGACAGAATGTACTATAAAAAGTATACTGATCCCCATAGAAAAATCTTATTATTCAAGAAATGCATGCTGATTTGCCAGTGTACGCGGTGCGTCAACAAAGCATATGTGAGAGGAGGCGCTTCTGTCTACATCCTGGACCTGCCAGATACTAGCTAGCATTTAACAATTAGCAACGTCTCACGCTCGGGCATGTTATTGACGACCACCGCTCGTGGCTCTTCTGAACGGACTGTCTCGAGCACCTATTTAAAACAAATGAGTTGAACCAAATACTGTAAACTCTCATAGTCGTAGTTTCAGAATCATTTCATCACGTTGCATATTAATTTATCACGAACCACTCAACATTTCACTTGGAAAGACACGTTTTCATCATGGGGCTATTTAGTCTAGTGCCCCGGAAGTTAGACATCTTTATTCTTTCATTCTAAAGATGAAGATTCTCTTAAAGCTGACCTACAGTATTTTTCATATATATACACACACACACACACACATACATCTATACATATCTATATATATATACACACATATATATACAGTGCTTAACAAATTTATTAGACCACCACCCAGTGTAAGGTGTTTGCCACCGCTGCCCTAAATTAACAGTATTGTTTCTGTAATGGTTAATTCACCAGTATGTGCAAGCCAAGCTCTTTAATCAAAATTATATCTTTAATGCTAAAATATAATTATTGTTATTGTTATCCACGAATTCTCAAATTTACTGTTTTACAAAAAAAGCAGAAAAAAAATAGTAAAGCACATTATTATTTTTTGATTGAGATGCCAAATTACAGTTATTTACTTGTATTCCTGAACAGAACAAAATTTGTTTTGTGGTTGCAAGAATGCAAGCTGTTATCAGGGCCAAAGGAGGTCATACAAAATATTAAGATTTTTGGTTAATATATGTGAATAAGGACTATTTAGTTGTTCCAGTTTGTTATTTGCCTAATAAATGACAATACAACTTTTAGTTTGAAACAAGTTTTTAACAGATTTCTAAAATATGTGTTTTCTCATTTTTATGACAGGTGGTCTAATAAATTTGTTAAGCACTGTATATATACACACATATACATATATATATATATACATACACATATATATACATATCTATATATATACACACATACATATATACACACATATACATACATACACAAATATATATACACATACATACACATAAAAATATATATACATACATATACACACATATATACATACGTGTATGAGTGTTTTGTTGCTCATACTCAAAATACATCAAACTTTTATTGGGTAAGGGTAAATTTAAAGTAAAACAAAATAAATACGTCTAAAGGAGCATTGTTACATTGTGGTATTGCCAACTAACTCAGTAGTGTCAGCAACACAGCAATATTTAGCTAAAGTTTGCTTTATTTAAATTCGCGAACATTAGCCGCCATAAGCTACCAGTCATACGACAAAGGCTGTTACTTCTTAAAAAGTTCTCCACCACTGCCTGTTACTATTTATTTGCCCCTTTTTATATATATATATATATATATATATATATATTTTTTTTTTTTTTTTTTTTTTTTTTTCATTAATTAGGTCTTGGTGTATTCCACCCTGATGGGCTATTCTACCAACAATAATGTGATACATGATGAATTGAAAGTAAATCCGGATCCAGATGTATATAGATATGATAGTGGCTGTCCAATGAGGGCATTTGTTATTTCCCCCCCCCCCAAACAGACAGACAGATGATTACCTTTACCCTTGCTGCCCTCTTCATGAATCTTCTGGACGGCTGCTGTGCCCTCTTCTTTCTCGTTCCCAGCTGGACATGATGGAGATCAGAGAGGCTTGGTGGGCAGATGTCCAGCAGATATCACCTTTGACTCAATCCAACTGCCTACACTGACTCAATAAGACTGTTTAGAGCAGAGCTAATTGTTCATGTATCCTGAAAAGTCTTACCTGTCATATATATATATAAAACATAAATCGATCTAAGCTTTATTTCATTTTGACTACTGGACAAAACACTGCATGAACTCAAATGACAGGACACGTAATCACAAAGCACCATAACATTCCTTAGGGGATAGTTCCTGTTGTTGATTGATACGCAAGTCATTTCAGACAGTTCGATGGAATTCAGTCTGATGGGAGGGGGTAAGGCGCAGAAACTATAACTGGATTTTACACAATTATGGCGCACAACCAGTGTCTTCTAACAACATTTGCGTAATTTATTTAGGGTAAAACATTAAGATGAGGGGGGAAAATTGGAACTGGACTGAACTACATAACCTGGCTGAAAGGCATATGATTGGACAGTAGCCTACCTATGACAACATGCATGCCGAGGCTTGCCAGGTGTCTCGCTGTCTCAAAACCCATTCCTCTGGTACCCCCAGTCACAATGGCAACCCTTCCATTTTGCTTGGGTAAGACTGTGTAGGAGGAGAGAGGGGACCACGTGAGAACATTAGGCAATCCTTCATTTCCATTTCTTTGGGAATCGGTAGCAATATAATTTGAATTTTTTTTTTTCTGCGTAAATAACAGGTGGAGTTAAAATGTGGTTAAATCATGTTTAGACATCAACCAGTCAGGCAAATGTTGAAAACAAAATCTTTACTTTCATAGAGTTCTTTTACATCATAGTATATATATATATATATACTGTATATATATATATATATATATATACTATATATATATATATATATATATATATATGTGCGGTGTTCTGCAGAGCAAGACATTTTTAAAAATCGTACGTGGTTAATGCCGCAATTTCCATATACAGTAGGTATTTACAACGTACATCCCAAATAAAACTAAACAAGTTGAACCATAGGACCTGAAAAAAAGTGCAAAAAGACACAACAGGGCTTATAACATACCAAGTAGATGTTTGTAGGAGACATCACACAGTATTACTATTCTGTAATCGCTAGAATTCATTCAGCTTTTGACAGGAAAAACTACGATGATGAGGGGGAAAATGCGATGTCAACTATAGCAGTTTAATCATTTTCACTCATTTGTGCAATAGCTAAATAAATTTTTTTTTAAAAAGTCATTGTATACTTGACCTATAAGTTTTAATACACATTCCACCTTGAAGATTGATTTCAATCTAATCCTTACAGAGCTGGAGTCAGGATGTGGTGAGCCTAGCTTAGCATTAAGACTGGAAGCAGAGGAAAACAGCTAGCCTGGCTCTGCACATGGTTAAAAAAAAACAAAAACGAACAGCACTTCTAATCAACAAAAAGTGCCTTATTTCTTTAACCCATACATGAACTGCAATGTAACAAGCCCGAGAGTCTACAGCCATGCTACCCCTGTGAGGCTGTGCGTGCGCATAGCGGTGATTTGAGCTCAATGCTAGCATCAGTATGCTCACATGCTCGCAATGACGATACTAAAATGCAGATGTTAGCAGGTATATAATGTTGGACGTTGCTTGCATCGCTAAAGTCGTTAGCGTTCGTTCCTATGGGCGCCATAAATGTACGTACCAAACTGCAATGACAATGACAATCCATCCAATACTTGTTGAGACATTTCACAAAAAACCAAAATGTCATTCCCTTGAAAAATTGAACAAATGGGAGTTCACTAGTGATTTCCAGCTGGCCTGGCCAGGGTCGGGTCAACCACGACCGTTTATCTAATACGAGGCGGGTGTGATATGAAGGCTGACAGAGCAGCGCCATTGATGCATGTCTGAAAACAACCAAGATGGCTACCGCTGATGTGGAACGTTCCGTTGAATCCGCCGTCGCGTCAGTACTAAAAAAACTGGACGCTACGTTTTCTCTATTTTTCTCTTCTCCATCACAACACTTTTCCGTCGCTCAGCGCTTCATTGTGCGCTTTGTTGCTCTGATTGGCTGTAGGTCTATCCAATTGCATCCAGATGCCCGTTCGTAACGCCCCTTGGAAATTGAAAATGAACGGAGAGGTTCCAGACTAATTCGCATTCGATGCCAGGCTAGACAATTCTTTTAAAATTACTCAGCAAGACACCATAGGCCAAACTCTTTTCAAACAGATCATACATCAAAGGATATTATAAAAAGGTCCATTACATTTTCATACTACTGATGGATACAGCTTGATTATATTTTTTAATGCTTCAACACGTCTGGCATGTAGGCCCACAGTAGTCAGGGAATAAAGTCATCAAAATTCTTTGACTTGTCATTCAAGTGGCTGACTCAGACTACAGTTTCCTTCCCAAACACTGTCCAAGTCATCCTCGCAGGGTTCAGGCTCATAGTAGCTTCGCGAGTTCTCATACAAGAAGACTTGCTTATCAACTAAAGCTGGAGCTATACGGTTCCTTTTTCCACACAGAACAGTCCCAGAGGAGCTGAACAGCCTGTGACAAGGCACACTCATGGCAGGAACACACCAGTACTTCTGGAGCACCTTGGGTAGGGTGGGGAACAAGGGTGCATGACTTGACCACCACAGTAAAGGGTCTTCATCCAGACCTAGGACTCTTTGTGATTTGTAATTGCTCAGTTCCTCTACCACCTGTGCATGCAGCTCCTCCTGGCTCTGGTCCGCATCAGACGGGCAAAATATGGCAGCCAAAGGATTGTTTTGGGTTACGCTGCTCGCTGCAGATTCCCTTAGAGGTGTCTGCTTTTTGCTAGGCGGCTCGTCAGATACCAAGGAGAAATCGTCTACAGACGGTCGCTCTACAATCTGCTTCTCAAGGATTGCTTTTGCCTCGTCAATGATAATATTCTCAACTTTGGAGCGTTCTTGAGTGGACAGGAAAGGCAACTTCTTGTACCGAGGATCCAGGAAGGTAGCAAGGTTGAGGAATGTTGAAATTTCTTGCGATAGCTGTGAATTCTGTGAATAGGTGCTTGATAGGACTTTTGAGATGACCTCTTTGGTCATGCTGATCTCTTTGAGGTCCCCTTCCTTGACCTTGAGGGTGGTATTCAACAGCATATGAAGCACAGGCCTAACCATGCTGATGGTTGGGTACCTGCAAGAAGTTATCATGTTTGCCACAACTTTAAAAGGCTGGAGGACTTCAATCAAGCCCTCCAACAAGGCCCAGTCAGGGCCATCGAAGTTGAAATGATGGCCGCTGGAACTCTCTATAAGTGTTGCAGTTATAGCAACCTGTTGCCCTTTCAGTCTTTGTAACATTGCCAATGTGGCCAACCAAGACCTACCCCTGTCTGTGATAAGTGCACACTGAGCAAGGCCATGCTGCTTCTGTTTTTCCTTCAGCAGATAAATCGGCGGTTCTCTGAAATGATCAACAAGTTTGCGGCAGCATCCCAGAAAGCCGTCAACTCGTGGCAGCTGGAAGGCTTCGTCCATTGCACGGTTGACAGTATGTCCAAGGCAAGGCATTTCCACTGATAGTTCCAAGAGCGAGCATGCTTTGACAATGTCCACTGAACCATTTGTGGTGGCACCGCTGACTTTATGAGTTATCCCCCACTCAACAAACGCTTCATACATTGCTCTGGTGATGTTCTCGGCTGTGTTGTCCTCTTGTACTTCGAAAGTTTTAAGGCACTTGTTGGTGACAGAGAAGCCAGTTGAAGTGTTGTAATTGACTGAATGCATAGAGAGTGAAATGTATGTTCTATTCTGGGTTTGGCTTTGCCAAAGGTCGGTAGTAACGCCACAGTTCAAAACCCCTGCAAGCTCACTAAAGACCATGTCCCGGGTATGGCAATACATCTGAGGAAGCATTTTAACTGCCAGGTCCCTTTTGCTCGGCGGAGAGTACCCAGGATCAACGGTACTCATTAAGGTCTTGAAAGTAGGCTCTTCAACTACAGATACAGGGTACAACCCCTCGCAGATGAAGTTGATGACAGCAACAGTCAGATCATTGTGTCGTCTGTTTTCATAGTCTAAGCTCTGCCTTGAGTTCGTGTCCTGGGATTGCTGCTGAACATGTAGACCCGAAGGCTCCGTCTTTATCCTAGAGAACGCTGTGGCGAATGCCTCTCGCATCTGATCTGTGTTGCTCTTCACAAACTCACTAAACTCTACCGGGTGGTTTTTTTCAAGGTGGTACGACAGATTGGAGGTGTTTCCAGAATAAGCTATTTGACTCATACATACGCGACAGTATATCCGTTTCCAGTGCAATATGCAGCCATCTGCATCTGTGTCAAAGCCAAAGTATTTCCAAACTTTGCTTTTGGCCCGCGGGTGTGCGACCAGATTGAGGCCAGAGCATGAAGGTCCTGAACTTTTACCCTCCATTGGTTCCTTCGGTAAGCAATCCACTTGCCTTCACTTATTGAGTACCTAACAAGAATGGTGAAATAAACATTTGAGGACGATGATACAAACATTATAGCCATTTGTGAAGCTCCACTGAGATGGGATTGTGCAATGTTTCAGCTGTGTTGTGTCTAGGCACAATCTTTAATAGTTTTAGCCATTAAAATCGTAACGGTTACAACATGTTATCTTAACTCTTAAGCCACGGGCTCAGTTCAGTTCAATTTTATTCAATTGTATTTATATGGCGCCAAATCACAACAGAAGTCATCTCAGGGCACTTTTCATTTTCAACACAGTGAACAGTGAACATTGCGATATGAAGCATTAGACAGATTTGTGTCCACAATTTACCTGATTTCCTAAACCAGTTATTTGATAAACAATGTGAAAATGGAGGAGGATATAAAAGAACACCTGAACTATTTGCTGTATAGTCTGATTCAGCTTTGACCAACTCCACTTCTTTGTGCACTCAGGGTTTTACAATGCAGTGGAGGATTATAACAGACATAAATCTTAATTTTCTTATTTTGGATAAGTGGTTTAAACTTAAAATTGGCTTAAACTCCTGACTGAAAATTGTAAACATTGTCCATGAACAACAACACTTACGTCCAGGCTGCAAAACTGGAATTTCCTTTTCATGGATCACAAGCCAGTCAGGCTTTATCTTTTTGTCACGGCGTGGAATATCCCGTGTGAATAACAAGAATTTAGGAAATTCCATTACTGCCTGTTAAACAGAGATTATGAGATTATACGAGTTGGTGTCTGGCGACACAATCACCTCTTTGTCTTAAAGTGTAACCCATTAATGATTTCTCAGTCTACCATCACATGCTTTTACAGAAAATTTCCTTTTGGCTTGTGGCGTTAAATCTCAATTAAAGTGAGTGCACATTAAGAGCCTTAAAGTGAGATAGTTGTTATTTGCGCGCAGTTATTCCGGTTATGCGTTGCTTCATTGTTTACAGTGTAAAAAGGTCCACTTAACCACCTTTTTCCACAGCTTTTAATCACATCTCATGGTTCCCAGCAGATGACCTGAAAAAGGAGTTACGATGATTTTATCAAACTTACTCCTACTCATACCTCCAAGGTCAAGAGTGAAGTTTGATGGCGAAATTGTCAGACTTACCTGACTTTTTTTTATTTATTTTTAAATTTATTTTTTTTAAAGGCACGTTGTCCTACAATTAGGCAGGAAAATTGACTAATTTGACTATTTGGAAGGAGTCAAACACTGCATTTCTGCTGGTCTTCTGAATAGCAAAGTCTAGGGAGAGTATTTCCCTCCTGTAGTCAATCTAAAGGTTATTCAAGTTCTAGTGTCAAAAAGAGTATTGAGATATTGCCTGGATTGATTTCAGCACTCATAAACCTACAAATAAATCAGGGTCAAATAATGTCACATATACATACATATATGTATATATATATATATACACACACACATACATATACATATATATATATACACACACACACATACATACATATATATATATATACATATATATATACAATTATATATTGATGAACGAAAATATCCTTATTGATATTGTGGTAGCATTTTCAACCATATCACCTTACCAAGGCAACTAAGGCTTCAACAAATAATTTTACACATTGATCAACCATGATAAATGTAACTGATTTTTTATGCTAAGATCTAGTTGAACTGTCAAGTGGGGACATGTAGCCTACAGGGGACAGGCTTCGAGTTGTAGTACACATGCTGTTAAATCATAAAGGTAAGGGAACTATTACCAGTCAGTTCATTTGACAAAAAAAAACACACCATTATTCTAGGTAGATACAATATTAGACACACGGTCTCAATGATACATTGGCTATTCTGAAATTCTGTCTAACAGCAAATGTTTCAATGTTCATATGGACACCTCACTACTGTTTTAAGACAAACGTGAAAAAACTTTACCTTTACTCCTTTAACTGTCACCGTAGATGGCTAAATAGGGCAGTGACAGGTTGTGCACTCATATAGTCACTGTCACCAAACTCCGTTAAGAATATCCCCAATTGACCGTTGCCTTGACTGTTCACAACCGTAACCCCCGTTGGAGAATCTGGCTTTGTCTCTTTCAGTAGTTAGCTCGCTTAGCTAGTTAATTCCGCACGCATCAGATCCCTCTGGCAGCATTTCTTTCCACAACAGTTGCATTTTTCAGAATTGGTTCACAAGGTTAGCTCCCTATTTTGTTTTGGGGGTTTTGTTGTTGGAAGATTATAATGAGCTTTACATGCTTTGCGAATCATAAGTATGCCGAACTGACCAGAACACACCGTCATTAAAAGTCTTTACTCAGGTTCCATCCCCTATGTTCATTCGTCAATAAATAAGGTAATAATTTTGTAAACTGTCATATTCCTAACGGGGTTCGGCATGCAAACGACACGTATTGTTGACACCGGGAAATTTTAACTTGGAAGAATACAGATTAGCAGACAGTAACAGACATTTGGGAAACATAAATTGACCTGACCTGGTAGCGTAAAAGAGCTGTTGAACATCTGATAAAGAAGGACTTTAATTCCGCATAAATACAGCCTGGCAAGAGGCACCAACACTGACAGCAGCCACATCCCTCTGTTTTCCGACCGAATAGCTTCCGAGTCCAACTGTGCTTCACGTTAATAAGTCCGGGGTCGGAGCTAGCCTGGTATTTATCTGCCCGTGGTTCCGCCCCTGGTCAAAATTGCGTCACAAGATGCCAAAAATGGTGCCGATTAATTTGGCTTATCTTTTTATTTCTTACTACATTTTATGAATGTATTGTATTTCATTGTAGGCTAAAGCTGTGTGTGTCGCTCCTAATAATTGATGTAAACCGCATAAAAAACACACACATTTTAATTTGCACAAGGGAAATTACAATATTTAAAACATTATTATACTATGCAATCTCAGCAGGAGGGCCCACACAGTTAAGCTGCCTTTAGATGATAAGACATTTGGACAGACTGACACCACGGCAGACACTTGCAGAGGGCAAAGCGCAGCGCAGGTATACGCCATCAAATAGCGCTGAGTTTAGAAGTTTAGCATTGGATTTAGCAAAGTAATGTTGTGAATTCCTTCTTCATTCCCCAGATGTAGACGATGATTCGATGATGGAAGGAAACTCCGCTGATACTGACTTTTTACATAATATTCTTTATTTGCATCAAAGATCAGGATCAACAGGCATGCGCATCTTAGCCTGTACAGCACCCGTAGCCGAATCAGTACTGCTGCCTCGAACCCTGTTCAAGCTCGTCTTTTATACCTTTAGACATACATGGGGTCCTACTATAACACATGAGTCTGTAACTTCCGTTTCCCATCTAAGGGTCAGGAAAACAGACCTCTCAGAATGACCTTTCACATCCCTGACCTTAACCTCTATCTCGTGACTATCATATTCCAAGGAAGTCCATGTCAAGACTAACTAGACTAACTAGTAATTAATCTTATTTATATGGGGCCCCAACATCTGCTAGCTGTCTTCCTGGAACACTGCATAGTAGCAACTTTGTGTTGCATACCATTTTATGAAAAGACTACTTTTACAATTAGTATCAAATAATACACATCAGTCTGTAAACTATGTGCCTGTTCACAAACCTGGTGGCCTCACGTGACTGCCGACAATTCGCCACGCATTACTTTTCCTGGCAATGCCGTGGTATGTTTTTTCATGTTAATGTTAAGTTTGGGGAATTCTGGAACACAGAGTATGAGCTTTCCCTTCCGTCACTCTCTGCCTCCCCGGCTTGTGTGTGTCGCTTCTGGCTACATCGCATACAGCTGTTATCGCATTGGTTGCACTTTGAAAGGTCAAATTTGAAGTAATTAGAACTTTGAGCGCAGCACTCACGAGAAATTTCAAGCCGTGTGCGCCACGCCAAGGGTAGCGCTTCCCCACCGCTCCCCTCATGTGTGGGGCCCTTAAGGGTCAAGTCAGGTGTGGCTGAAACAACCGCAACTGAGCCTTTGGATGTCGCCGCGGCTTGCTCTAGCTTAGGTGAAACAGAGGAACTTCAGCCAACCCAAAACACCACCATTATCCTGCCTGTCCTGAGATGGTAAATGGTCTTCACTCATTTCAACCTTAACGGTTCCGAAAAGCGCTTTTACAGATCAGGTCACATTTATCCATTGGTGGTCTCCATGGGGAGCAACTAATTAGGGTTAATTAGCCGGGGGTCGAACCCCCAACCCGCTCTACCCTACCAAAATCCCCCAAATTCCCAGAAAACAGACCATCGCAGACATGGGCAGATGACAAAATTATATTGCACAGACCCCCGCAGCTCCGCTCACATGGGAAGCATAATGCATGCTTTGATCAGCGGTGCGATACACTCAATATAATTCATTTCTATTCATAGTTTATATCTTGCTGGATTTATTATGGCAGCGGTGATCATAAAAGCCGTGACTTAGCTCATGCAGCTTACGTCATTTACTACAAACTTTGAAAACCTCACATTAATTAAACCAAGCTCTAATATAGAGTGAGCATTCCTTCCCAGTCCTCCCCCAAGGTGATTTGCAATGGCCTCGAAACGCTGGGAAATAACAGAGTCTTGTTGTTTGTTGTCTGAACCATGTGGGGTCATTGGTCTGAATGAATCAATATCCACTATTGAATAATTTGTCATGGTGTGCTGTCAAACAGATGCGCATTCATTCATGTGGGGAAGTAGTAAAGGTTCTGCATCAAGGGTATATTTGACATTTGGGACCATATCTACTAATTACAAGCTTCCAATTTTATAATTACCAGTCGAAATGTAGCCGATCGTATCGTCCCCCAAGGTTCTTTCATGTCATCTGTGGCTGCATGAAAGAAAGCATTCCGATTTCCGACTCCTTCACTGGGTAAAATATGACGACCATCATAGTCTGTCAAACAGTTTGGTCCAGAACAAGATACCACAACCAATACAGGCCGGTGAGCTATGAAACTGGGTTTGATATTCAGGATCCCCAGAAGACATCCCCTGATGATTACGGCCAACATTTCCGCTTGTGCCTGTCCACCATCAGACTCCGCTGGAGTCACTGCACATCGTCCTCCAGAAGATGAACCTTTTTTTTCCATGTTGGACGCTCCATCCTCAGGTTAACGTGTCAACTTTGCACACATCATATCCAACGGGCAGGTTAGCGTAAACGCGATGATTTGCCTGTCCCCAGAAAGATTTTTGAAATCTGGGACACTGTGATGATGGGTTTTTACCGGTTGAACCGGTAGATATGGACGTGATTCCTTCGGAAGAATGGCTTTGCACAATAGCCTCTTTATTGCTGACTATTGTACAGGATATTTGTTTGAGATGCAATTATATGAATTGCACTCTATGAGACTGAAGACACAGGCAGATACTATACTATGGGTAATAAATGCAACTAATAACACCTACATATGGGAAACATTAATTCTACTATTATCCTACTGCTACTATTAAACACTGAAACGTTAGGAGCTTATGAATATCCAATCAGGAATGGAAATAACCAGCGATGTAACTATGCAACAATGTCCAAGAAAGCACCAAACTTACCGAGGATTAACCTCGGTAAATTTGGTCACGTTCCACTTCAGCTACAGGGGCACACAACGCACCTCCTGATCCCCCGTCACAAAAGGCGGTCTAGTAGGATCCCCAGGAGTTCCGACTTAGAGAGACTGAGCTGAAGGCGGCGTTCCATCATCCATTTTGAGATATCACTGAAGTACACATGAAGTATTTTGACATCTCCAGTGCGTACAGCTTGGCGGCTCATCATAATTTCTGCGTCTGAAAAACTTTGCGTCTCCTTTTTTTGTCCTCTGCGAGGGCTTCTTTTGCCAAACTGGGTCAAGTTCTGCAGTGAAACAGTGAAAGCTGGCCAGGTCAGCTCACCTCTTAACTTGCCGAAGGGCAACCGCACGGCAGATGGTGAGCTACGAATGAGCTGTGTTACGTGGAAATATTTCGGCAAGTAACAGATGATGGCTGCTGGCTAAAATCCAGAAGTGCGAGATAATAAGTCGTCCTGCAGGAGCACCTCATCTACCGAGAATTAAGGACGAATCCTCATTTCGTTTCGAGTTCAGAGATGGGGTCGAGCCCAGGGTAAACTTGAGCTGCACCCCAATGTTTTGTTTCTTCTCAAAAGAAAAACCTGCTCTCATCAAATGTACTTTCGCAGGTTGAAAGGGTCAGGTACAGTTCAGCCAGTCAGCCTGTCAACAGAAGAAATGGAGAAAAAGACACAAAAGCCCCCCCTCCGACATGGTAGACATGACCAACTAGAGACCATCTTGCACAGGGACCACATCAGCCGTACTCAGTAGTCATTACTACATTATTACATGAGTATTCATGGGTCGTACTGCATGCTAACATGACCATTAACAGTCATCTGCGACAGGAATGTGGGTCAGGGGCGTTAAGTACTTCCGGCGCCCTTGCTCGGCCCAAACCCACCTTCGAATTCGGCTTTCATTTTGATCGCAATTACGCACCTACCGCGTTGACGAAATCTGTCCACAGAGAGGACAGACAGACAGAACCGCTTCAGTGGCGCAGCGGTTAGCACTGTCGCACGGGAGGTGAAAAGCTGGTTAGAGCGGGTTGGGGGTTCGGTTCCCCGGCTGCCCCCCCCCCCCCCCCCCGTCGTGTTGAAGTATCCTCGAACCAGCACCTCGCATGGCGGCTTGGTCGCCATTGGGGTGTGAATGTGGGTGAATGAGACGTAGCTGTAAAGCGCTTTGGGAACCGAGAAGGTTGCAAAGCGCTATATAAGTGAGAGTAGGCGTCTTGACACCTGCCCACAACCAAGCCAACGACAGCCAACGAGAGTAATAATGTCTTCCTACATAGCTAGCTACCTAGCCACATCCATGGAAGATATAGCAACAGAGAAAAAAATGGCGACAAGTGTGGATGTTGCAGATGCACAAGTTAATAACAACTCTTGAATAAAAGGAAACAAATATGGCAATTCAGTCTGATTATCAGGCTAAGAATCTGCAGGACCCTGGAGAATTTCTGTGTTTGACGGACTGTTTCTGCTTCCTCTTCACACCCCCCCCAAAAAACTGCTTTGTGGTTGAGGTTGAGGAATCCTTTTCCTCCACACCACACCACATGAACCCTAAAACCCAGCTCGCTGACCCCCAGAAACTGATCTGTTCAGAAGGAAAGACGCTAAAAGCAAGCGCAAGAAGCTTCCACTGGAAGATGATGAACTAAAGGCCTAAGCTTCTCAACTCAGTGATAGGAGAGGTCCGATGGCAGTCCAAGGCCTGAGCTTTTGGCTCACAGGGATTACTTCTACATACCTCATTATTTGGCAACTTTAACATAATATGCAACATTTTAACATGATATATATGACAGAAAATAAGAAAAAGCATAATAGGTCCTTCTTTAAAAAATGAAAATGTAAAGAACGAATGAAAAAATGTACATTACTGAATAATACCCGGTAGTTAATGCACATAAGTGGTGGTTATTCCACGCTTGTTATTGATTGGTGTAAAACGACCACAGGGAGGGCTCATTCTTCTGTTTTTTAACAAGTAATTACTGCGTAAAATAAGTCACACCACTAATTGTTCTGTTGCAACGTTAACTAATCTTAACTAATCTGTTTTTGTCAGCGTCCGTTGAGAGTATCCTTTCGTAATACACCTCCCCCCCAGACTGCCGCACCCCAGTCCCATTCTTTAAAAGGTAGGAGCCAGGACTGCACAAGACAGACGGCCACATCTACTTCAAGTTTGGAAGCCTCAGTCAAAATGGAGTTCGGTTTGGGGCTCGCTTTCCTTCTACTTCTGGTCACTGGAACGGCGACAGGAAAAGGTAAAATGACCGTTGTACGGGCGGCATGGTGGCGCAGTGGTTAGCACTGTCGCACGGGAGGTAAAGCTGGTTAGAGCGGGTTGGGGGTTCGACCCCCGGCTGCCCCCGTCATGTCGAAGTGTCCTTGAGCAAGACACTGAACCCTAAGTTGCTCCCGATGGAGACCAGCACCTTGCATGTCAGCTCGGTCGCCATTGGTGTGTGAATGGGTGAATGAGACTTAGCTGTAAAGCGCTTTGGGAACCGTGAAGGTTGAAAGGCGCTATATAAGTGAGATCATTCATTCATTTAATTTACAGGAGTCCTTTCAACACCATTATATCCCAAGAAATGCCTGAAAAGCTCATCAGGCTTCATGTTGTGTCTGATCTATTGTATTTTGTATTTTGAACGCCATTTAAAACAAAGCTTGCGCGCGCCTTTACTTCTACGGGAAACTTGTCAAGGCTTCAAGAGCTTCTCGTCCACGTCGGCTTTAAAGTCTAAATGACTCGTTTAGATGTTCAGGAGCTTTTGATCATTTCCACATCATCCTCATTAAAATTAGAGACAGGAACAAGAAGATCGTATCAGACTGAAAATACATAATTATAAGGGATTATTTCCCATGTGTACAGTTACGCTCATTTAATTTTTTTTTCTTATCAGCAAATCCCATAAAAAGAACAATGTGTTAGCCGGTCACGGTAGTTTTTTTAACAATGAACATGAGGAAATAATGCATTTGTTGGATACTGAGCGGCACATTAATCCACATTTGGGATTTAAACTGAGTTAAAATGAACTACAGTGTGTTCCCAGTGTTCCCAGTGCAACAGTGTGGATCATTGAGTTCTATGGCACAGAGGAAGAAGATACTGTACATCAGGCTTGTTAGTAGATACATTTTGTGTCAGTTTGGCCCTGCACATGGGAAAAGAAGAAAATACAGAATCCCACCAGAGTTATCCTTTAACAAATAATTAAGTTCTCCAATAAGAATCTCCAATTAACTTAGATTTGAAAGTGTTAATACTCTACAGGTGGGCCGAAAGATGAAACATGGTGGAGAAATAGATGTTGAATGCACTTCAGATTCATTAGTGTGAGTCGGGCTGGGGTGTCCAGCTGCTGCCTTAATGAGGCTGCGGTCTGGCGGAGCTAACCAAAGACATGCGAGTCCCGACAACGGCAGCAGCAGCAACACGCCCTGCTTTCCGCTTGAGAAACAGATGCTGTGGTTGTCTGATGTGTGGGTTAATGCCACCGCAGCGTTTGCGCCATTTCTGCTGCCACCCGGGAGATAAACCTGTGGTGGAACTAATCACCTAAAGCACCACCTCTGCACAGGGGCCCAACACGCGCCCAACATTCTAGCTCCAGAGAAACACTGTCATTTTTTCATCTGCTGTTATGCATTTATCAAGGTTTTTTTATTTTGTCATGCTAGAACACTGTCCTGCCCCCAGGTTTGCTGTATGTCAGGTAGTTTATGCTAATATGATATTAAACATACAGTTGTTAAAGAACATGCACCATGTGAGCACGATAGCAGCTGAAATATTAAACGGACAAGAGCACATTGGGGCCATTGATGGCAATTCATCATTCATTAATGCTTTGTACATCTGCAATAATAAATTCGCGAGAACACCTTTTAGGTTGCATAGGTTGTGTAAAAATCCATTTGACTGGGTTTATGTTTTCCTCCAGCATAGCAACCATCTATGGTCCCTCGTATGTACCATGGATGAGAAGGTGGTGGAAGGTTTTTTTTTACATATGCAATACTGAATGTCCAGCGCAGTATTGCACAGTAGTGTAAAACTGCCAGAAACAAAAGGTCCAGGTCAATTTAAACAGAATTTGTATTTTGTTTGATATTCTATTTGGCTTCTGCTGGCTTTGGGTCTGATCTGCAGGCCAGTCCCAGTCCAGGTAAAGTCGTCAGTAATAGACACTGCTCCAGAACCTGTGCTGGTTTCACTTGATGTTTCTGTACTCACAGATCCCAGCCAGGAAGCGGCTGCGCACCGACCTAAGCGATGGAGTGGTGAGTGTGCAAATGCTTCAGACTATTATTATTATTATCATTATTGTCATTATGGGTAATAAATTAGTCCGAAATATTAAAGGTAATAAAGGGTTTGAAAACAGATTTCAGGAGGGCAATTTCACGTCCGATAAGGCAAAAACCAAGTAGACTTCTTGCCATCAGAACAAATTATTAGGCTGCAATGCATTTTATAATCACTGTATTTATCTAATAGTCAAGTGTGTTTTCTGAGCCACGTTGAGCAACATCAGGTCTGAGTTTAAAGACACACACACCCTGATTTTTCCACCACAAATCCCCAAATGTCCTCGCAGCTTACAGTCGATGTTGATGTTGAAACTCCTGCGTTTCACAACATCGGGAAACTTAATGTTGGCTGCCATAACTGAAGCAGGTCATCAAAATGGCTGTTAACCTTGTGTTTTGTAATGGTTTTCCCAATGGTCTTTTTGTTCTCAAACAGGACTTAGCTTGTTTGACGCTCTTCGTGGCAATGGTGAGTAACTTCAGGAGACGTTAACATGTGGCAGAATGTTCATGAACGATTCTGGGTAGCTCTTAAGATTCGATCAGGGCATATTTGTACGAGCTGAACTCCCCTCGGTTCACTAGTCACTTTAGTGGCTCTAACTGTTAGAGAGTTTAGTTAAAGGTAATAACAAACTTTGGACAGGTAAATAACCCCATTTCATTGCCCCTTTATTCAAGTCTAAACAACTTGATTGCATTTTATTAATATGTAGCATTTGAGGGTGGGGGGGGGGGGGTTCCCCTTCAATTTTTACCTGGAAAAATGAAAGAAAAAAACAATGTGTAGAAGTTAAGGAACAAGAAAAAATGGACAGGAGGACAGGGAGGCCTTCTATTTATGCATCTCTATCTTACAGGACCCAAACCTACTAAACCCACTGGAGGAGGTGAGTCATTATTACACTTGTAATGATATATATATATAGATATATATAAACTGTATATATTGTAATGAACAATTTTTTGGGCCTTGGGTTCAATTTGGCAGATGCTGTTGGTCCAGGTAAAACTCAGCTATTTGGAACGACTCTCTGATATTAAATGTTGGACAGAAATGGACTTTACGTGGCTGATAGACATAAATTTACACCAATGCTGCTCATTATAATTAAAGCTGTGCTAATTAATTTTTGGCCACTTGGGGGCAGCAGAACAAGCTGCAAACACAACACTGACATAGTATCATCTCATGCCACCTGATTTGTTTTTGCTTGTCTTTGATTGAAATGTTAATTCAGATGGTCATTTTGTTCATCCAGCAGGCGCACGTCAACATTAGCATGTCATCGCTAACTCAGTTTAACAGCTTCGCACGTAATCTATGATCCGTAGTTAATGTGGATGTACAGTTCTTCTTTTAGCTCTGCTGAGCTTTTTTGCCTCTTTTAGCTCATTATTTGGTTTTTACAGACGACAAAGTTGTTTCTAGCCAAAAGCTAAAGATATGGAGTTGGTGGAGACCAAACCAGAGCTAAAAGGCGAGTGAACATTAGACTTCAGAGTGGCCAACAAATCAATCCATTTTCTCCCTTAACAGTATCCAAGAGTTACCGTAGATTTGTCTTGACAAAATTTTCATGAATCTTGGAGAGGAAACTGAAACTGAGCTGCGGGCTGAGAACGATAATTATCGTCACGCATAAAGCTATACACCTTCCGGTTAATTACAGTCTGCTAATATAGTTAGCTTGAGTCAACATACTGTAATACTGACAATACTGTTTCTGTTGATCCACAGATCCCAAACCTCCCAAGCCTGCTGGAGGAAGTGAGTACTGCTCATTTCTCGCCAATTCTTGACAAATGAAAGTGCAAACCAACATAAAGTATCTTAATAAGCCTTCCAGAATTCTTCCAAAAAGTGGTTCCCTCATTTTAATGGTGGCGGTGGGTTTGCATTTCTTCCATTTGCCGTTCAGAAAAGCCAAATCAATTTTAATGCATCGTTGACATTCTTCATTCCCAGACGGCTTTGGGTTCAATCTGGAGGACGCTCTCCGTCCAGGTAAAGTCCTGCTTCTGTTATTGTTTCCACGTTCCCATCCAGCCAAGAAGGTCATGTTTAGGGTCTTTCCATTGAGCAGGATATCTCACAAAACACAGATTTCAGCGAAATCTGATGGAATTTAGCATCGCCGCGTGGCCATGTATGGAAGCGCTTAATGTTTCGGCTCACACTCCTGAACCTTGTGTTTTCTTGTTCTGGATTCACCTTGGTTCAAGGTGAAAATAGACCACACACATTTCTGCCCAAACAGATTCTCCACTCTTTTAAATTCCCTCCAGTCTTCACTACATTTCGCACATATGCGGACTCAAAAGTGAAAATGATCACGTGGTCTTGGTATGCGCTCTCTTAAGTGCCCCCTGATATAACTGATGTCATGTCCAATGCTGTTCTTCCCACAGCTCCAAAGCCCACCGATAAACCCACCGGAGGAGGTGAGTCTACAAACCTCACCTCTCCTTTTATTCCACGCTCACTAGTTTACTTGGATATTAGGAGGCTACTGCGACACGTGAGTAGAGAGCGTTATCTCCTCCTGTGATTCATTTAAACTCTCCCTCAGATTGCCAGGGAAGCGTGGTCCAAAAACTGGGCGCGGTCATCGAGAATCAAAACCAGCAGCTCCGCCTGCTGCTGCAGCTGGTTGCTCGGTCCCCTTCGGCTCGCTTCAATGGGAGGCCCAGCCGCTAAGGGTGGAGATACAGGAAGACATCTGTGAGTAGAAAATAATACATAATATTTCCTGTGGCTTTATGAGATCCCTCCAGCACGGATTTCCTTTCATCCGACAGCTCACTGTTACTGATGGAGCTTGTGTTTTCAGACGTGAAGAGGACGGGCTGGAAGAAGAAGACGCCATCCTGAACATGCCTGAACTTCTTAAATCCTTTTTATCCTGATGAATAAACATTTCTAAAAAATAAAAATAAAAACACTGACGTCATTTATCATTTTATTATGAATTCATTATTTCAAGAAACAACTCTACTGCATTTTAAAAGCACAAGTTATGATCCAGAAGGCTTGAAGAGATACATGGTGGCAAGGTGGGTGATGCTGACCGGTGGAGGATGCTTTATTACACTCCTGGTGAATCACTCAAGTTGATCGTGAGTGGTGAACTTTTGTGCACATCACTATGTTATTTGGCTAATGTGTGCCAATCACTGGTTAAAAAACGTGGCTCCAAAAAGTGAGGGAATGAGCCCCCCCTGGTGGGGCGAGTCGAATAGAACTTTCAGCTTTCCAAAGACAGATGACATCGTTCCACTGCTGCATTGTGTTGCAATTAATTACTGCTGGAACGGAGCCACCGCTAATGTTTGCCTTTTTCTTACCATGACAAGTCAAAATGTCCTGTGAGTCGGACTCATTTCTGAATATCAAAGACACGGGTGACTTGATTTTTTTCTGGATGATTAGAGCTGTTCTCAGGCCTGCTTGCGTGTGTGCAGACTAAATACCTGACTCACTCACTCTCCTATCAGCTTCGTTGGACCTGTTAGGGTGGGACAAAATTGGGCGTCACTCGTGAGCAGGCAAGGGCGCCTACTTGCGTGACATATTTCCAGTAACTGCCACAACGTCGAAATGCTGGTTAAGACCGCAATCACGTTGGGGTCTATCGAGGTTGCTTGATGAGGCCATTCTGTGACTCTCACAAATGAAAAGAGACGTGGCATTTTGTTTTGAATGGTTTCTGTCTGATAAAATGTTTAAGGATGATTAAGAATATATTCTCAAAATCTTTGATAAAATCTTGAATAATAGCAATATTCACAGTGAGTCCAACATATCATAAACTTAAAGGTCCGATCTAGTAGAAAGTGAGATTTCCATGTCTTTCTTGCTCAGGACTACTCTTCTTTTTTGGAGGGGGCTGCATAAAGGGCCAGTAGAAGATAAATAAGGACCTTTTTTTTTCTTTTTTTTTTTAACTGTGAATCATGCAAAGCTACTCTAGTGGAGTCCCAGAATAAAAACACAGAGCTGGAAATGAGCACAATATGGGACCTTTAAATTTCTTCATATCTGTTAAAATATAATGTCAGTCCGCAAACAGGCCTTATAGGACACACTTACACCAACGGCTGGACTGGTGTGGCTAAGTGCTCAAGACTGCAATTGTAGGAGTATTAGGACACCTCCAACATGAGCACAGGGCACAGCATAATCAAACAGGTGTTTTACCTGTTGGGGTGTGCAGAGCCTTTCCACGTCCCAATAACCCATGTCCAACAGGAAACACATAATGATATGCACCTGCCATGACATGTTAGCTGAGGAAAAAGAGCATTTAGCGGTGACAATGTAGTAGAGCCACGTCACTGTTGCGTGATCAGTCAGGATTACAGCCTTATTACTAAATGCACATACAGCACCAGATGGAAGAGGCAGGCTTTAATGCTTCTTTCACTGTCATCTGTTTGGACAGCTTCTGATTGGATAAATGAACAACGAAGACAGATCTCACCGTGCAAATGTTGACATTTTGTAATTGTCTTCCTCCTGGCGAAGTCGACCACTTCTAACTTTTCACTGTGGACCACACTGCAGAAGCCTGTAATGGAGGTGAGGAATGGCCGGACAACACACAGGAAAACCTGGGGAAAAAAACGTTAGAGAAGAAGAAGAGAAGGTTTTTGAAAAACTAAAACAAACAACGGGGCATTATTCAAATAAGGTGATGAGATGAGAGTCCTGGGTGTTGGTGATTTGTCCTGCATTGTCAGTTCAGTGGAGTATCAAACTAATGATGCAAGGCCTCAACTCTATAGAAATGATTTCTGTTCTCTACCGCTAACCTCAGGCCAAGTTGCAAGCTTTGTACACAAGGATGATGATGATGATGATGATGCTGAATGGGAGAAAAGCTTTGTGCTTTTTGTTCCTGTCATATACACAGTTACTGAAAAACATTATGGATTCCAAAGAGATCGGTCAAGTGTTTTTTTCAGTTTAACTGTATATAATTGTTACAATCAACAGGAGGGACCCCACAGAACGCAGGCAGAGCTGATTAGATTACACTGTACATTGCGAGGTCAAAACAGGCAATCATCATCGATGAGTGACCGCGACGATGACTTTAGAAGACCACCTGGTATGAAACAACAAAAGCCCACACCAGAAGTATAATAATTCCAAATGAAAGCCAGGTCTGCATACACTAGGTGGCACACAAGTTTCACTGTTGGTTCATGTGCCGGTTCATGTTGGGCCAGCTGGGCAGTGGCCCACACCCACAACCCCTCCTCCTGTGAAAATGGTTTGGTCTTATAAATTGAGGCTGTGCTTTTAGTGATAATTCTGGCCCCTTATGTTATGAATAAAAACTGATGTAAAGTTGACACTTCTATTTTTTAGACCAAACAAGTTAATACTTTGATTTGTTTGATGCTTCAAGAGCTGCTCATTCTTCTTCCCAGTAATACTCTTTTTTTTTTTTTTTTTTAGAAATGACTGAATGTTATGAACTTTACGCCAAATGCCATTCAAAACCACATTCCTTGCCACTTTACCTGTAAATGAGGATGATCTATTGGTGAATTAAAGACTAAAACTGCCCCATAACGTAGCACTTTAATTCAACAAAACCTTTGTAAATGTCGCCGTTTTGCTCCTGTGAAGACATGACAACATGATAACGGGATATGAAAGTTGCAATTTTTTTTTTTATTTAAAAAAAAAAATCAAAATTCGAGCTGCAATAAGACTGGAACGTATGCCGAATCAAGAAACAGATTGTTGTAGCCTAATTTGTATGCAAACTAAAAGATTTTACATGTTGTGTGTGTATACATATGTAATTGCAGTTCGGCGTAGTTTGGAATGAACGAAAAGTTCGAAAAATAGAACTATTTCGATAAAAAAAAAAGGTTGCTGGAGTTACGTTGGCTTTATCCTTATGTAACTCCTTGCACATGTCCGGTGGATAAAACACGCCGAAGGGTTAATTCAAACACACTTTATCCAGGCATGGAAACACCGCCCCTCTGACGGGCTGCCACACCCCAGTATGTTCCATAGGCAAAGTTGACTCACTACAAACTGTAAGGGGACACCACACCGGGGGTTTACTGTGCGGTCTGTAAACGCTGCAAGAAAGCTGTGTCCACAAATACCGAGTTAGCTAGATAGCCAGCCAGCCAGACACTTGGGAGACGGAGCTAGAAAAGTTCATAGTAACTTGAGCTAAAACACCTGCGCGGTAGTAGCCGAGGAGAAGGAGAAGTCATCATGAGGTTTCGCTGTGGGGTCGTTTTGCTTCTTTTTCTTGTTCCCGGAACATTCACACAAGGCGGTAAGCTTATCGTCGGACTTATAATGAGCGAAATGACAGGCTGTGTAATGGTTATGTCAGAGTTATGGTACGTATTTCAGCGGCTTTGCCTTGTAAGGTGACGCAGGAAAGACTCATTTACGGCTATCCTCTATTCCCCCCCCTCCTGGCAGCTAAATTAGAACTATTACATAGCCAAGGACGTTTTATGTTAACTTTTGTATCGTTTGCTGCAAACCAGTAGCCATGGGGTTATCTGTAGTCACCTCGTGATGGTATCTCGTCCCTCTCCATCCTGTGCGCACCGAGTGCCCCGGGCTCTCCGAGCTCCGTCCCCTTAAATTTGACTGTTCGACATGCTAGCTGCCGAAAAGTCGGTTTATTCGATGTCCAAGCTAACTGCAAGAACACTGGATTTCCACTGAATGAAGAACTGAATCAAAAGTGTTGCTGTAGACAGAGAATAGATGCGGGTCAGAGTGCGCAGTTGTGTTTTAAGGACTGTAGGAGCCACTATGTGTACGTTTTTAACTGAAGAATGTATGCGTTTAATATGTTTGGACTAGGCCCCTCATTTCCAGTTAAGGGACGTCCCAGTGCCACAGGATACAATGATATAGACCAGGGGTCTATGTCCAGTTAGAGAAAATGTCCTCAAGCAAAGGTCCGGAACATCCTAATGTCTAACTTGCCTTGTGATTTAGTGTGATATATACAGTGCTTAACAAATGTATTAGACCACCACCCAGTGTAAGGAGTTTGCCACCGCTGCCCTAAATGAACAGTATTGCTGATTACCATAATATTTGATGTTTCTGTAATGGTTAATCCACCAGTATGTGCAAGCCAAGCTCTTTAATCAAAATGATATCTTTAATGCTAAAATATAGTTATTGTTGTTATCCATGAATTCTCAAATTTACTGTTTTACAAACAAAGCAGAAAAAAATAGTAAAGCACATTATTATTTTTTGATTGAGATGCCAAATTACAGTTATTTACTTGCATTCCTGAACAGAAAATTTTGTTTTGTGGTTGCAGGAATGCAAGCTGTTATCAGGGCCAAAGGAGGTCATACCAGATATCAAGATTTTTGGTCAATATATGTGAACAAGAACTATTTAGTTGTTCCAGTTTGTTATTTGCCTAATAAATAACAATACAATTTTTAGTTTGAAACAAGTTTTTGACAGATTTCTAAAATATTTGTGTTTTCTCATTTTTATGACAGGTGGTCTAATAAATTTGTTAAGCACTGTATATATATTGAAGTAGCCTAGTAGTTGTATCAACGTCTGCATGTATTTATATTTATTGTCACTTAACGTTATACATATAATGTTCTTCTCTCTAAGTAAAAGAAGGGCTGCGTTTAAAAAATAACATAGCTTTTGGAGAAAAACAATTGTGCATCTTAAAATAAAGTGCTTAATTGCAGAGTAGCAATGTTTCTCGCCTGGAATGCACAGATTTGATTGGCCGAGTAGCATCGCGTGGGCTGGGCGTAACTTGTACGCAATTGGTCTGTTCCTGAGCCGCTAAATCATTGTCGTAAAGACTAGAAAAGCTGCGTTCGGGTCCGTATAGGACGGCGTATGTTAGTGACCTATGATCTAGACAATGGCGTTCTTCCAAACTTTGTGGCAACAGTCTGGGGAAGTCCTTTTTCCTGCATGAACATGACAAAGTCAGGTTATAAAGAAATGGTTTTCCCCAGTTTGGTGTGGGAGAACTTGACTGACCTCCACGTCATCCCAACAGCTTTGGGATGAGGCGCAGCACAGACCTTATCGCCCAACATTGGCGTTGAATGGATGAATGGGAGCAGATCCCTGCAGCCAGAAGAGTGGAGGCTGTCATGGCGCCACACCATTGCTAATGGTGTCAGAGTCACATAGGGATGAAATATTTAGCTGCCCACATACATTGCTCCAGGGGAATTTAGTTTATTACAAGAGTGAAGTCACAATAAATAAAGAAAAAGAAAGATAATATAGACAAAATAGCAATGGGGTCATTATATAACAGTTTCAGTACGAAATAAATACTTGAAATGGGTTTGACGGTATGAAGACTCAAAGAAAAAGGAAAATAAAAATGCACAAACAGGTTTACAGAAGGCCGGATGACCGATCCAGTCTGGCACGCTGTCTGCTTGAAGTAGGTTTGACTGATGTTTTGTAGCTTAGTCACGGCTTATGTTGACATTTGGCAGAGATGGAATATCTTTAGAATTGAATTGTATCGTTCATAAATAGTTTTTTCACATTTTTCATGTGGAACAGCTTGTGGGACGTCGTAAAAACGCTGAAACCCACAAAAGAGAAGCATATTTAGCCAGGTTTCACTGAGGAAAAGGAAAGAGGAAGTAATAATAAAAGATTTATATGACGTCAACTGGTCTGGATAGTCTGTAGGCAAATTGGTACATTGTCAGTGGAACCATAGCTTGGAGATGAAACTTGCCATATTGAATATTAGAGCCCCAGCCTTTTATCCAAACCACATCCATGTTTGATGAAGTAAAACCGTAAAAAACAAAAAACAAAAACGGTGGTCTCAATTAAGCAGATTTGAAGAGAAAATTAGAACAATGGAAATACTGAAACATCTCCTGCGGACGCTAAATAATGGACAAATTGACCTATCAAGCATGTTGCAGCCTGTCTGACTGGTTTAGTTGAATAGCATTTTAAAACAAGTTTTCAATATGAGGCGGTGGAGGTGCACGCTGCGATACCAGACGCATCTGCCAGAGCAAATAAAACATGAGCTCGCAGATCCGTCTGGTTCCCAGGCTAATTTTAGAGTATACCAAAAGAAAAAGGGAAAAAAAAAAGATTCTGCAGGACTTGCTTGTTTTCTGGAATAGGAATACTGCAAGTTTTTATGTGGTGTTAGATATCAGCTGTCCTGTAGCTGCTTCACTGTAAAAGCAGTTTTTGCTGCTGGAAGGCTTAAATTCACATGTGACACTGTGGAGTCAGTCCTGATTTAAAAGGGTAGAGCCCTTTTGCACTGATTTGCACCACCACACTGCGATCGTCCCATGCCTAGCTAACATGCCAAACTAACACAGAAAGTGGTAAGATTAGCCTGTCCTTGAAATAACTTTCACAGGTGCGCATTTCACTGCATTTCATTGTAACTCGGGCCTTTCCAGCCTCGCAGGCAAAAAACATTGTGCCTTTTTCTGTGGGGAAGCAGCTCACTAGTTTCAGTAGTGACTCATGCCTCAAAGCTGCCCAGCGTATTAGTTGACGCTGCCATAGCAACGAGCAAATACACGGTGCGACTCCCTGCAACACCCAAACACAGAACACATGTGCTGCCACCATGACAGAACACTGTGTGCGTGTGTGTGTGTGTGTGTATGTGTGTGTGCGCGCGCAGTGAAAAGCAGATAAATAGTGTAGCTGGTTAATAGTCAAAAGGAATCTATCGCTATGGTTTACTTGAGAAAACAGTTGATGTTCACTGTGAATCAGTCGTGACTTGTTGTCCTGTTTGTAATGATGTTCTTCGTGTCTTCCACACACAGGATTTGAGCTGAGTGATGCCATTGACGACGTAGGTAAGTCTCTATGGCAATTTTATTTGAGTGTCCCTATTCCCAGTGTGAAACGCATACACTAGTTTTCACCGGTCCACACCGGTAAGTAACCTGACCCTATCCAGATCCCGGGTCAGGCCAGGTCAATCTTTTTTGGGTCAAGTAGGGTCCCGTTGTATTGCTGTGGATGTAACGTGGTTAATAACCAAGTGGATCCGAGCAGACTCTCTTATCAGCTCCAATCACGTGGTGCATCCGAATTAGCACGTGATCTGATCTGACTGTCGGCGGGTTCCTTTCAGATCCTTTTTTCCTTTGAGGATATGAATTGAATGATGATGATTCATAATCCATTCATGACTCACTATAGAGTAGACGGAGTGTTTATTATGGGGGGGGGGGGTTTCAATTGATATTAGCGTCACACTGTACGCCTTCAGAACGAGCAAATGCAATATATGTTGTAGTTTAATACGGTTGACAAAAACCTTTTATTCCTTAGTCTCATAATCCACTCACTAGCCTCTTCCCAGAGCTTTGACTCGCACCTCGTAGTCCACCTCAGTTGGAGATAGCTCAGTTGCCCTGACGTGAACTTTGGTCGTGTCCCAACATGTGATCGTGATCAATCGCCATCACAACGGAGCAAACTCTCCGGAGGAGACGTGGGCCAAAGTGCCAGACAAAAGCCGGACCTGGGGTTAACATTGTTGGTCTGGGGGATGCTGGATGGAAATGTTGTGATAGTAACGCTGCACAAACTCTTTTTGTTCTTCAGCACCAACACCTGCAAAGCCCAAAGACCTACCGAAGGCCCCAGAGAAACCTAAAACTGATGGTTTGTATCCTTTCACCTGTTAAAACATGAGCTTATGAGGGGGTCCGAATATTTAAAAGCTAGGGGGACATGCCCCCTGTGGAAGTTATGCCCTTTGTTAACAGTACTTAGGTTTTCTTGTGTCCTGTTTTGGACAAGATAGCCCAGCTGACTGATCAAATATATTTTAGCACTAAAAGGACCGGCTTTCTTGAAAGCATTTATTTGAGTCAAATTGCACTTCCTGCAGTAACCCAAAAAACGGAAGCTGTGGTTCGATTACAGATTACACCTGCAGAACCCTCTACGGATTACACACCAGAAATGTCTGAACATGTTTTGCTCAGAGTTGTTTCAGCTTGTTTTTTCGAGCATAAAAGTAGTACCAACATATCAGACATTATTTTCACCAATGGCTTGCTTACAAGGTCTAACGTCTTAAGTATTGCTTAACACCATGATGCTGTCACGCCAAGGGTGGTATAATGCTGCTTGGGGTTGTCTGGCTCCTTTTGCACAAACCAGGAAGTGTGCAGCTGATATAAGTGTGTGTGACCTGAACATCTTACATTCCACTTATAACAAAGAGAAACAACCACAGGTGGCGTTTGAACCATAGATTATAAAAGGTAACAGTCTATGGTTCTAAGCGACCACAGCCGCAGTGGTGCTTTGAGCTAAATGCTAATGTCTGAAGGCTTGCACGCTCAGCTATGACAATGCTAACATGTCGATGTAAGCCGGTGTAATGTTCACCACGTTCACCATCTTGGTCCCTTAGACCCTGCTGCTCACTCTTAGCTGCTGGTCAGATTTAGCTTGCCATGTGATGGAAGGTTAAAAATAGGCTGAACTTGATGAAAAGAACATGAACATGGGCAGTTTGACTTAGAGGCCTGTACTGGGAGCACAAGTAAAAATGTAAAAATGGCCGCTGTCAATGTCTCTTTTGGTTTAACAATGAATGTACTAATCTACAATCTGCTAATAAGTATGTTTATTTATGTGTTATAGATGGATTTGGACTTAATTTGGAGGACGCTTTCGGCCCAGGTAAAGCTGTTGGAAAGTCTCTTGGATGTGAAATTACAAATGGTTTCCAACTATGGTCTGACCAGTGTGGCGTTTTAATTGCTGATGTTTTCTTGTTTTTATCATTTAAAAACCATCATTACATAGTGTCTTTATCTGATGTAAACTGCAAACGTTAGCATGCCCAGCTAACTAGCTTACTAACTACATTAGCGACCTAGCGTTTCTTTCAAGGCCATTAGATTTATATAAAGCATAAATATAAGCGGCCACTGCCACAAAGTTGACATTTTTTTTGGAACAGCTCGCCGGGGTGTAGAGGAGTTCTCCAGCTTTTTTCTTTTGGTTTATTATCACTTGATTCCTTTTGCCATTATAATCCTCCGGTAATTTAGCTCTGATGCCACACACCATAACGCATCTGCTTTCTTTCCGTATTTACTTCATTATTGATGCTGATGACCTCTTTTGTATCCGCAGACCCTGTCCCCAAAACTGACAAACCTGCTGTTAAACCACCAAAGAGTGGAGGAGGTGCGTCTACAAACATTTCAACTCATTTATTGGTTCTTTCACTTCCTAATTTACACGGATGTTATGTTAAAGGACCAACAATGAATGTACTAATCTACAATCTACTAATAAGTATGTTTTATTTATGTGTTGTAGATGGATTTGGATTTAATTTGGAGGACGCTTTCGGCCCAGGTAAAGCTGTTGGAAAGTCTCTTAGATGTGAAATTACAAATGGTTTCTAACTATGGTCTGACCAGTGTGACGTTTTAATCGCTGATGTTTTCTTGTTTTTATCATTTAAAAACCATCATTACATAGTGTCTTTATCTGATGTAAACTGCAAACGTTAGCATGTCCAGCTAACTAGCTTACTAAGTACATCATCGACCCAGCGTTGCTTTTAAGGCCATTCGATTTATATAAAGCATAAATATAAGTAGCCACTGCCAGAAAGTTGACATTTTTTTTGGAACAGCTCGCCGGGGTGTAGAGGGGTTCCCCAGCTTTTCTTTTGCTTTATTATTACTTGATTCCTTTTGCCATTATAATCCTCTGGTAATTTATCTCCGACGCCACACACCATAACGCATCTGCTTTCTTTCCGTATTTACTTCATTATTGATGCTGATGATGTCTTTTGTATCCACAGACCCTGTCCCCAAAACTGACAAACCTGCTGTTAAACCACCAAAGAGTGGAGGAGGTGCGTCTACAAACATTTCAACTCATTTATTGGTTCTTTCACTTCCTAATTTACACGGATGTTATGTTAAAGGACCAACAATGAATGTACTAATCTACAATCTACTAATAAGTATGTTTTATTTATGTGTTGTAGATGGATTTGGATTTAATTTGGAGGACGCTTTCGGCCCAGGTAAAGCTGTTGGAAAGTCTCTTAGATGTGAAATTACAAATGGTTTCTAACTATGGTCTGACCAGTGTGACGTTTTAATCGCTGATGTTTTCTTGTTTTTATCATTTAAAAACCATCATTACATAGTGTCTTTATCTGATGTAAACTGCAAACGTTAGCATGTCCAGCTAACTAGCTTACTAAGTACATCATCGACCCAGCGTTGCTTTTAAGGCCATTCGATTTATATAAAGCATAAATATAAGTAGCCACTGCCAGAAAGTTGACATTTTTTTGGAACAGCTCGCCGGGGTGTAGAGGGGTTCCCCAGCTTTTCTTTTGCTTTATTATTACTTGATTCCTTTTGCCATTATAATCCTCTGGTAATTTATCTCCGACGCCACACACCATAACGCATCTGCTTTCTTTCCGTATTTACTTCATTATTGATGCTGATGACCTCTTTTGTATCCGCAGACCCCGTCCCCAAAACTGACAAACCTGCTGTTAAACCACCAAAGAGTGGAGGAGGTGCGTCTACAAACATTTCAACTCATTTATCGGTTCTTTGACTTCCTAATTTACACGGATGTTAAAGGACAAGGCTGGTGATATTCTATGTTTTTCTTCTTGTCAACTAATCCCATGTGCAGACATAAACCAACAGTGAATAAGTCTACTAACGAGTACCAAAGCATTATATATCTTGTTCCTCTGTGCCCTAGAGCTCCATTGTTGTCCAAAAACTATTTAAAACACATCAATGAGCCACACTGTTGCACTGACATGTGACATGTTTCCTCATTACCGTGAACACGCACCGTAGTTTGTTTCGACTCAATCCCACACACACTGTCCTGCTGCCCCAAATACTCACTAGAGCACCAAATGTGGATTCATCCACCGCTGACAATAGTCCCCAACAAATCTGCTGTTTAAAGAAACTATGTACTTGTGAGCTGTTTTACAAGCTTTACGTCGTCAGTGGGAACCAATGGCCTTGGAGCTGAGTAGGGAAGTCTTGTGAGACGGACTAACACATTGTCGGATTTGGTCTTTTCACGGGACTTGTTGACAATAGAAGAAATACAAAATAACAGCAGCCTTTTATGCACTGAAGAGTAGAAAAATGTAACATACTTTTTTTTTTTTTATGAATTTGTGTTGCCCTTTTGTTAAAGGTGGTGGAAGTTTTGATGACTCGGACTTGTTTGACGTCAGCGGCGGGGACTACAAGCCTGACGGAGGCCGATCAGGAGGAGGGGGTAAGACATCAGTACCACCCGAACCGTTTCTCCATTTTGATTTGGCTTTTGATTCCTCTGCTGCTGCGGCCCTTTTTGTCCCTGTTTGGATCAAATGTCACCTAAATACGTCAGACTGCGCTCACACTGCAGGCCGTCACGGTTAAATCTGCATTGTTACCTAGTTATTGCAGCAGCCTCGCGTCCCAAAAACGAGACCCCAGTGTACTAATGATGTTTTCGCAGCCCAACACAATTCACACTTGAGTTCAAAACCAGCGAGATGAAAGAGAATTTTAATTACATGGGTTACATAAGACGCTTTGATAAACTCAGGGAGTGAATCTGAACTGCAGTTGATAGACAGGATGCCCCCCCCCCCCCCCCCCCAAAAAAAAAGCAGCAAACAAAATCGAGACTGCTCCATTTTCTATTAGTAGATAACAGTAACATTTATGTATTTATATATATGTATACTTTCTTATACTTGTAGTTTTGACTGAAATTTGGTATTTGCTCATTTAGCTGTCTTTTTTTTTTTGTTGTTGTTGTGTGTAGTTGTCCGTCGCTACCGCTGACTCAGCCAAGCGGAATGTCTCAAGAGAATGGCACAACATTTATGCAATCTGACTGTTTCCGTGGGTGCTTGCAGGTCACACGCCACTTTCTGATCGTGTCTCCATGTTGGTAATGACTAGTAGCGGTCAATTAAAGAGAGACGGGTGTAGGTAGTAGGCGGAGTCTCTTTCGGTGTTCAAGCTGGTTTCACACAGGACGTGGTTTTCGCGGCGTGCGCCTTAGTCCTGCAATCCGCCGACATACACCCATGTGCAGTTTTTTGACGGCTCATAGAAAGATCAGATAGTGTACAAGTGTACACAATGTGGAGCTGAGGGTGTACTACATTAAAGGACCTCCCTGGTGACATTTACTTCACATTAGCGCTTCCCATTCTCCTGCCATAGCGTTTTAAAATGCTCCGCTTTAAAACTTTCAAACTCAAGAGTGGAGTTTTTGTTTTCACTTTTTACGTTCGCCAAAGTTGCATTACCGTTGGTTCGATCGTTCGGGTTGGTTGATGGAATTCGTTGTTTACAGGGACTGTTCCAGCGCTATTGCTCCGCTCATGTTTAATGAGTAAATAAGACACAGGTTTCGGTGCTTGTGCTTTGCATGGATTTGTCATGGCCTATTATTGATCACTTTTTCAATAAAAAAATAAAATTCCAAAATGATCCAATTGCACATTGAAAGGAGTCCTGATAAGTAAGACACACGGCCGCTTCTCGGCGTTTCGTCTTTTGTGTCTGCGTGCTGTTGTTCAGTCAGGGCATGGAAGTGATTAGTTGTCCTCCTCCCAAAGAGAAAAAAAAAAGGAATACAAACCCACAGGCTTTCCAGCGTAATTAGAGCCACATGGTTGGTTTCCAGATCTGATTCCGTGCGATCGTATACGTGAAGGAGCAGCTGAAGTAGCCTGTTATCAACTGCAGCTCACTTGAACACACAGAGCCCCTCAGCTGGAACTTAACTCATGACGAATTAAACGTGTACAAGAGGAAGGACAGCGACGAGACAGTAATACTGCTCTGTTGTGTCTATTTCTGTTTAGAGAGCCAATGCAAAATAGTCATTTTCACCACTGCCTCCCCTCAGGACTCTGCTGTTGGGAGGAGGCGGGGGAGGGGGGGATCATTTCAAACTTGACTTTTCTCCCTTTTTTCTTTTGAATCCAGGCCGTGGAGCGGACCCTGGCCACAATCCTCAGGGTACGTTTTTTTATTCCTATGTTCTTATATTCTGCCGTACCATAAAACGTTTGTCATTAGTTTTAGCTCATAAAGGAGAGCAAAAGGGCAACGAGACCGACGGCAGCCCCAAGAATGACACTGGTCCTGGCTGGGTCCCCTTAGCGTCCATACAGCAAGCCAATAATGGACCCATCGGTAGTCACCTAACATATACAGAGCTGGTCTGTGGCAGTGCTTCACACCCTCCATGTGGTGCTACATTCCATGCAACAGCAGAGGCAATATTTCTCAGTCTCTTTTACTTTGAAGTGGTCAATGCTTCCTCATGCCGTTTCCACGGTGTAGAAACTACCATACTGGAAAGGAACATAGTCACTCTTGCACAGTTTGGTGTGCTTTAGGGGCACTAAAGTAAATGCACTGTTCATGAGGAGAACCCCCTCCGACCCGTAAAAAAAAACGCTTGTAGACAGCGTCTTCTGGGACTAATAGCTTTCGCGATCCTCTGACTTTGTAACTAGTGCCACCGTCGGGGGTCACAGTCTTAATGGCTCCAATGTCCTACCTGCAAAACGATACAACATTCCCATCAGCATGTTAACAGGGTCGCCGCGAGCATGTTAGCATTAGCGTTTAGGTCAAAGCAAGAAAGGTTCCTGGGCCAGACTTGGACTGAACGTAGGATCTAGTGTTTTTGGAGCTTGAACCATACTAGGGACTAAAAGTCAGGATACTTTCTTAGTCCCCCAACTCTCTGGAAGTGCAGTTCTAAATAATTAGAGTCTTTGGGACTCAACACAGATACATATTGATTATTGGAACAAAACTGAGCCTGTGCCGTACAATGTGGTATGAATTCCGTAGACTGATTTGCATTCTGCTCTCCTCGCAGGTGGCGCTGATGAGCCTCAAGGTAAGTCCGTCTCTTTAAGTCTCGCTCTGTTCCACGCTCTTCCGGACGTTCCCTTTCCTGTCTTTGTGTCTCGTTGCGCTTTGTCACTGTCAGTCAGTGTGGGCAGCGTGATGTCTCCCTGCTGAACTGACCCTGGCCCCTTGAGCTGTTGTAGGGAATTTCCCGTTTCCCGTCTTAGAGGAAGCCACCTGTTTTTTTTTTTCCGTCTCTGATCCAACAGTTGCGTGTGCTGGTGTTTTAGTCATTCCACATGTTGCCGCCGCCGCATATTGATTTGCCGTTGCGCTCGTGGCTTTGAAAGCAGCTCATGACCATGTCCGCTTGTCAGGCTCAACTTGGCATAGTCGTTGTCAGCTGGAGCTTAGATCTGCATTTAATTGAATTTCACCTCGGTCTCGCACTGGTGTATTCTTCATATTGGTACCCCTGGTCTGGTTCCTTTGGCTAAAACCCTGCTACGATTGTGTGTCGTTGCAGATCCAGACCTTCTGTGGGGCCAAATCCTGAAGATGCTAAATGCTAACATTCCAGAAGAATTCTATATGTGGATGTCCAACATAAAGCAAACCTTAACGCCTCTGTTAGAGAGGGCCATGGACCTGCTGCGAGCTATGCCATGAGCCATCAGCCCATTAAGATTGGCTCCCAGGTCTTACAGGTGTTTTGGTCAAACATCTGATGGGCTACATAGTAGGGTGTAAGATTGCGCTCATTGGGGTACCTTTTTTTTTTTTCACAGTTTCTTTTAAGTTATTTTGTCGCAGAGCAGCTCTAAACTCTGCATCTGACATTTGTGATTCAGTCTGGAGTTGCTCCCCTCTTGGGTGCTCCACTCTGACGCAGGCCGTGTGAGGTTAACCGGCAGAGCTGCAAGAGATAATGTAGTGCTTGCTTTTTCCCCCCGTGATTCCAGACTTACCAGACATCCTGCATTTGGGTGTGTACATACATTCCTTCTCCTTTCATGAAGGCCATGACTCACTTGTATGTTGTTAGTTTACAGCAGTAATGCTGCAGGGGAGTTTTTTTTTGCTTTTTTATTTAGCGCTAAATAAGCTCATATGACAAATGAAGTGTCTGATTTGATGAGTTGCTGAATAGAGCATTGTTACTTGGTTAATAAGAAAGATCTGCTCTGCTAAAGTTCATGTGTAGGAGTTTTTGAAGGAGCCTAAAGACTCTTTTTAGTGACCATCATGTCTGCGTCAGCGGAAGGCAAAGTCTTCGTCTACGAGGGGCCGTTTTGCTGCCACCACTTCGTGTCAGGACACGCCTGGTTGCCGCCTGCGTCAGTCCCAACACCTTGGATCCTCCAGTCTGCAGCTGTGTGCACACATTCTTAACATAGCCGGCATTCACAGATCCACCATGTAGAGGCGTAGACCTCCAAGATGGTCATTCTTCTCATGTCAGAATCACCCCATTGTCTTTGAATAAACTTTTAGATATTTGATCAGATGATGGTCCCCCCCCGACGGCACTTTCAGCTTCAGTGAGTAGCTCTTTGTGGACTCTTTGGTAACTGGTGGCGGCGTTTTTTTTTTATTTTCAGTGGGTTCTTTGTAGTTAAAGCCTTTCTTGCGTTTGCCTTGAGCCTTTACGGAATTTGTAGCATTGCTGCAATGAGTCATGGCACGTGTATTGCGCACTGAATAAAACAAACCTGTGGAACGGACGGCGTTCACGTCACAATGTGTTTGATTTGTGATCCACGCAAGGCCCGGAGAACCGACCGAGCGACCCGCACGCACAGCAGAACCTAAAATTGGTAAGAGCCCGATGTTGAGCGGATAAACACCCATGAATCTGCTTAGAAATCGTAGACAGAAGACGCTCCGTATTACTTCAACTCTTGCCTGATGATCATCAGTTTCTGCATTGTTTGTTTCCACGGTTACTGTGGCAGGAACAAGGAACTACAAGGAGCTTTTCATAATGCAGATTCATGCCCTTAGGTGTAGCCCACACTTCATGTTTGCATACATTACATGAACCTGTTTATTACAAATACATTTAAAAAATAAAAAGAAATTAGAGGTGGCATTAGAAAAGCAAAACATACAGTATATGTACATTACAACACCTTAGATTGTATAAGTGAATTGAAATATTTGTATGGTATGTGCACTGTATGCAGAAGTATATGTGTATAGGCATGAATAATGAGTACAATATACGTAATGATGAACAATGTAAAGTATGTAATGTGCAGTATATACACACTATAGAGTAATAATACAATACTATGAAGAATATGTGATAGAAACGCAAGAGAGCACCACGATATAGCAAATAATGCAATGATATAAAGGCACGATAATACAGGCTTGTTATGAACTGATGCACAGTGAGTTATGAGTGTTACAGATATGTTACTGCTTCTTATACCGCTGCTAATAATAACACTGAGGACAAGGTGCATGTGCACCCCAGAACGACAACACTCTCCTCCACACATTCATGTTGAAAATCAGATAGGATAGGCACTTCAGGCGTCCCGCGTCTGTGTGGGGAAAGAAGAACGGCGCGCACACATGCTGTACTTTCCAGCAGTAAGTCATATGTATGCTGCCATCCTGTTTCTGTTTGGTTTTTTTTGGGGTTTTTTTATGTCCAGGCAACGCCCTGTTATAGTACACCTCACCATCACAAGACACACCTCTTCCTCGTGACTCACTGTGGTTTTAAAGTCATGCCAGTTGACAGAAGAGCCAGGCTTATTATTCACGCCGCCAGTGTGTGTCTCGGTGTCATTATCCCTTTGTGTGTGTGTGTGTGTGTGTGTGTGTGTGTGCCTCTGTGCCCCACCCTGCCCCGGAGCTCGGGCGTTTTCACTTCTCACTTTTAATCCAAGCTTTGTGGATCTGCTCTGTCTTTTATTGACTGTGTTAGTTTTTGCGTCTTCACTGCTTCAGCGACGACAAACACGTTCTGTTTTTCACTTTACCACATTTTAACGTTTTTCTTCCTTCCAGTGTGTCTTTTTTTACCCAGTGAAAAGTATTCTGGCTGTGATCAAAAGTTATTGACCGCCACCTTGTGGAAAACGGAGGTTATGACAGTCCACAGTCTAGGAAGCGTGGCCCCTATTTATCAAACTTTCATCAGCCATATATCGAAGAATTGCTATTAAGGTCAGCTTTAGGAGAGGAAAAGTATCAAGGGACCTACTCGGGCCGATTTTTATTTGTGTGAATTCTTCAATACCTCGGCAGGAATTAACGCTTACATTTTTACATAGAAAATGAAACGAATGGCTACAAAATAATGGAAAAGTTGCTGGTAGAGGAAAACATCTAATAAGGGATGACAAAGACACATGGGAAACAATGCACTCATGATTGCAAAAGCTAAAACTACTGCTACTACTAGTACTACTTCATGCTACATAACATTAGCTTCTGATTTAAACTGTGTGTGTGTGTGTGTGTGTTCGGTCCCGCAGCAGCTGGATCTGGACAGATAGCAGGAATCGTCAGCACCATCGGAGTGGCTCTGTTGGGAGCAGCGTCCAGTTACTTTGCTTACCAGAAGAAGAAGCTCTGCTTCAAGATTCAGGGGGGTCAGTGTCCCATACATCGACAATATGTAGCCACCAATATAGTCACAAGTAAAAGGAAGTGTCGTGCTGTCGTCACGGCACGTGCCACAGGGATCACGCTGATAAAATGTTCTTTATTCAGGTGCAGATCCAGAGAGCGGTAAAGGCCATCACGGCACTCAGTCTGATCCTCAAGGTAGGTTTCTTTTTCTTTTTTTTCTTTTTATTGTATGGGTGACAATGAAAGTAAAAAAAAAAACAACAAAAAACAACAACATGTGATGTTAGTAAGGTGTCGTTGTGGAGTCAGACGGCAAACCGGATGTCGTTTTAGTGGATGAGAGCTGGACCGTTGAAAAAATTGCCGTCCAAGGTTGAAATATTTGAACTTTTTTGCCGTCTAACCCGGATGCTATGTAAGCTCCCTTGCCCACAAGGAGAAACAGGAATGAGTGACCTTGTGTTTTGGTAGTGAATTTTAACACTCGTTTTAAGAATATTAAGACAGAGCTGCACTTTATAGATACATGCATCGCTGGAACAGACACAGAATCACAGTCTCACAGTAGTGTAAGTAAAAGTTATTAGCAGCTAAATGTTACTTAAGGTATCATAAGTAAAAAAAAAATTAAAAAAACTCATTATGCAGCTTGGCTTATTATTGAATTATTATCCATAGCGATGCATCATATTTAAAGTCTTCATATGTTTTGTGTATAAAATCTTAATCTACGGAGTAACCAGTAACAATCAGGTAAATGTGGTGCAGGAAAACATTTGCCTGCCTGCCTGCCTGCCTGCCTGCCTGCCCGCCTGCAGGCTCTCTGCAGACTCGGCTTTCGGGTTCAGGCCCTCTTCAATCCAGTCACACTGTTTCTTTTCTCCAAATTGCAGTTTTCAGCAACCTGCTCAGGACATCTTAGACGCCTTTCCGGCACGCACGCGCCAAAGAAAAGTCAGCGGCCTTCTCGACGACAACATTCAATCGCCCCTTTTGTCTGGAAAATTCCAGGAATGTCCCGACGGCTTCCCCTGGGTCTGTCCGTCTGTATCAGGTTAATGCATAAATGCAACTTCATCCTAACTTGAAAACCTGTAAAGCCGTTAACTTTTTTTTAAAAATGTTATTTTATTTTTTTAACAAAACTGAAATCCTAGCTGTCAGTGGAGCTGCTCTGATTACTTCAGTGATGATGTCTACAGATGGTGGTTTTTGCACAGAGCTTTGTGTCGATGTGCTCTTGGCTGTGTGTAACTACTGTACTACATGAATACGTTGTTTTTGTTTTTGAAAACCCTTTTACACTATAATAGCTGCAGATGAGTGTGATTAGTTTTAACATGGCTGCTGCATGGGGCGGGGTTCACTGCGTCACACACAAGTCGGAAAACGGAAAAGACTCTCTCCTGTGACGTTCCGAACCCAGCTGGCATCTAAGAAGGATCGAACAAACTTAAGGTATTTGCATCGGTTTGGATGTAAAGTATTTTCTTTAGCACCTTAAATCCTTTAAAGGGTTTGTTCACCCAAAACCACGAAGAAAAAAAAACAAAAAATTGTTTGATTTCTTTTTGTTTTTGTGAACCAACCCTGTAATGCACACCTCAGAGTCTGCCTTAACCATATGCCGTAAATTCTCAAATAAAAGCAGGTATTCAAATAACGACGGGAGGCAGGGGTGGCATTCGTGGTCATGTCAAACTCCCCACTCTGCTGCCCTCAGTTTCTCTTGTTATCACAAATACTGCTTTCATTCACTAATTAACTCCCAATTCCCTCTACTTTGCTGTTTTTTGTACTCTTCCTGTAGATGTTTCAAAGTAAAAGCCCTACCAGCCCTTTGAGCTGCTGGAAGGCAATTTAGAATTTAGAAAAACTGCAAAATGGAAGCAGTTGTACGTTATCAGAGAGGAGAAGCTCAGAGCTCAGGATGGAGTGGTGAGTTTGACATGCTGATTGAATTAGAGTCGTCGGAATGTACATTATACAGGGAATTAAGGCCTGTCTCAAATAAAGGTCCCGGTCGCACCTGCAGTCGAGGTGAATAAAGGTGCCGGCAGCTATTTGAGAATTCACAGCGATCCTATCTACAGCGTAACCCAAAGATGTTTCAAGCTGGTCGTGCTGACATGATCATCATGTAGCTGGAGCTAAATCCGGCAGAAGGAGCTTTTAATACGAAATGCTTATCACGACCGTCAGCAGATGGAGGCTATGAAACACATGTATACATCCAATAAATGTACACAATTTAGTGGCGTGTCATCGTGAGATTGTTGAGGATCTTTTTGTACCGTATAGCATCGGCTTTTTTTTTTTTGCGTGTTGTCATGTTGGGGATTGATTTTGCACTGCTAAAACATTTTTTGTCTGTAATTTGATTCCCTAAAGTCTTGTTTTCTTAAAGCTGCACTAATCAGTATTCTTATATCAACAATGAACCAAATGACTGTGTAATGTGAAAGGTGCTGCTTGTAAACCCACAGATGATTAGCCTTTTTTTTTTTTAAAACAAAACAAAAAATTTTTAAGCTCATTATTTTGGTTTTACAGCCCACAAACGGTGCTTATCCATGTTAAACAAAGCTACAGCATCGGGCAGGTGAACATGGTGGGGCATGTAGCAGCTAAAGAGCCAACTCTTTTCCTCAGGAGTTGGTGGAGACCGAAAACCGAACCAGGAGAAGAATAAATACCACACATTTACATTCGTCAGGTGGACACAAACACAGTTCTAATGAAGTGCTAATATGTCTGCTGGTTGCTGTTGCTAACGTCTTAGCCATGACAACTTCAAGGTTGAGAGGTTGTGTTTTTCCACTGCCCTACTAGTGACAAAGTGAAACATGAAACAAGCAAACTTGTTTGTCGAAAAGTCCTTGAAACAAGGCGATTTTTTTTTGTCGGAAACAAGTTTTTTTTTACCGCACTGGCACATTTTGACTTTGTTTTTCAGAGAGTACGATTTTTTTTTTCGTGGGAATCAAACAATCGACAGAAACGACCTGATAAGTTGGAGGTCTCGTGCAGTCGAGGAACACGGGTCCACACTTCGGATCATGGACGCGTTTGCCTTTGTTCATGTTGACTCCCTTGGACCTCGGCAAAACATGAGCACACCAAGTGTCGTAAGACCAGAGCCATTGCGTCAGGGGATTCTGATCGTTATGACGCTATAAAACAGTCAAATGAGTTGCACCCTTGTGAGCTGTAAATACTAAGGACAATGTGTATAGATGCCTGCCGACTTTCGCTTTAGGCTTGATGCTGCAAGTTGAGCGTTTCATTATCAACAGTCGTGATCTCAATTTGAAGTGTATTTCGTATTCAAACCTGCCTCAGCTTTACAAGCAGAGACTCAAGCCAGATGATTTGATCAATGTTTACTTTTGCGAGTGGATCTAAAGTGTGTGTGTGTGTGTGTGTGTGTACATGTTTTCAGTAAAGTGGTGTTGTACAGTTCATCTGTGTTTTGTCATCTCTTGCCTCATGATTACTAATTTCAGCCGAAGGTCCACTCTTCACCTTGAGATCGGTTTGTAAGTATGACAGAATAATCTCAACTCAGGGTCCGCACAGTAATCATCTTCTATAGATTAAACTCAAATGAATTAACCACAAATCAATCTCGTTTCTACAGAGAAACAAAACGTAAAATAATGCAAAGTCAACTTCCAAGTTAACTTGATTCGTTTTCTAGTTTTTCCTTCTATTCTAGATTAGCGGCATTACTTAATACAGCCACCAAATTACGCACCAAACATGCGCTAGCTCTGTTCCAGGGCATTGGTTTGCATGGTTAGCCTCTTGCTGTTGCAAGGCACCAGACATGTGTGTTAGCTTGTTTTAGCTGGCTGGGTTAAATATCAACATTTCACAGATGACTTGTTATGGTGCTACCGTTAGCACTAAGGCTACTTGAAAATGCC
Source organism: Enoplosus armatus (assembly GCF_043641665.1). NCBI lineage: Eukaryota > Metazoa > Chordata > Actinopteri > Centrarchiformes > Enoplosidae > Enoplosus > Enoplosus armatus. The sequence continues at coordinate 589,422 of NC_092203.1, forward strand.
TCTCTGAGGGTCGATTGACCCTCCCCTGATTTTGCCGTTACCGGTACAGAGTCGCAGTGATGTTGGCTAACATGTTAGCTAACTATGATTGCATGTCAGACCCTTTGTATTTAGTTAAAAAACTGGACCCAGTCTGAATCAAACAACCAATGGTCAAAAATAGTTATTTCAACAAAAATTATAATGAAAGTACATTGCCTACTGCAGCTTTAATATTCAAATATAAGCATGACATCTAATAGTTTTTGTTTTATGTACAAAGTCACATCCGACAATATCTGGTATTGACTGATGACCCCTGAAGGAGGTGATGAGGTTAACACATCCTCATATCAAGGAGATTCCTATAACTTTGTCCACCAGCTGCCAGTCATTTACACTCCACCTAGTAAGATGGGACCCAGAATAAACCCCTGGGGGGACCCCACAAAAGAGAAGAGCGCGAGACAAGGAGGCATCTCCCAGCATAACAGAGAAGGACCTCTTTGCCCACACCACTTTTGCCAGCATAGTTTTTCCCAGACGGCTGAACAACACGGTGGCCCACTAAAAAAAATAAATCAATGAGTGGAGACAATGTTTTCTAAATCTGTATCTTGGACATAAATGGCAGCTTAGAGATGGGCCTAGAACGACTTAAAACAGAGGGGGGGCTTCTTTAGGAGGGGTAAGCAGCCGCCCTCTTGGCGGTCAGCTCTGAGGGACAGTTGATCCCACACTGATAAGCGGACACCAGGTCTTCGAGAGAAGCGAGGGGGGGTCACCGTCATTTATCCTTCTTCTTCCGTTTCCGCTCCGCCTTCCAGCGTTGCCCCTTTTTCAAATTCCTCATTTCGTCATTCAACCACGGCAGAAAAAGGTCGATTCCAACGTTTTATATCTGACCGGAGCCACAGAATCTAAAACATTCATGCTGTTCATGCTTTCAGCTTGGCAGAAAATGAGGGACAGAAGATGAGTCTAGGGGGGCGGGAACCTGGAAGAGCACTACCGGCTAAATCTAAATGAATGAATCTAAAAGTTTGATGAAATCACAAGTAAATTGAGGAGGAAGAAGAAACAAATCACCCAGAATAACAACTGTCACATTGTAACATAATGACTGATAAAAGGGTCTGAAAATTCCCGGGGGGGGGGGGCAAGCTGTGAAGGTCGTGTCCGTTGCACAAGACTTGGCAAAGCCCCCTTTCCTACTAGTTGAATGACCAGTTGAACAAACACGGGCCTCTGCCGCCGCTCTTTACTCTTGCTGAGAGAAAAAAAACAAAAAAAAAACAGAACGGGGGACGTGACTTCATCGCGGGGCTTCAGATTCTAAGTCATCCTCCCTGGTATTTAAGGCCCCGGTGTCAGCTGGGTGCCCCTCATGACGGACTGTTCCTAGAAGCCAAGAAGCCTAGAAGCCAAGAGGCCTCCCAAGCACGACAGCGAGGAAAAGATTTGAGACGTCGAAATGTCAGGTGGGTGACTTCATTTAACAGAATTTGCTCTCGATTTTGAAAATGCGCAAGATCGAATTTCAGTCAGACGCAGCAGTTGACCTCCTCCACACACACACTCTTGTCTCCGGTCTCCCCCTCCGAGTTTGTTAAATTACACGGAAGCACACTGTAGTGACCCAGTTCGACTTGAAGTCAGAATAGACTCTGTGCCCCTCCACGCTCTGCTCAAACGGCAAGTGAAATTGAACGCTGCACGCAGCCAAGAGACTGGCTGCAGACAAAAGGTTTTTACATGCCTCCGCCTGTCACGACTGCGCAGTTAATGCGCCGTGTGGGACCCTTAATTGTAAAACCAACAATGGAAATGAATGCATTCAAAGAACCATTAGTGGTCCTTTGTGTGAAAATGTCGTCGTACGTACTGCAGAGTCTTCAAGTGGAAGTCTTTAAGGTGGTCAGCACCGTCGCACGGGGGGGGGGGGGGGGGGGGTAGAACAGGGTGGAGCCGGGTGGGGGTTATGGGAGCCGTTGAAAGGTTGAAAAGCAACAACAAATCTACTTTCACTATTAAGAGTGTCCATGTGGGAATGAAGAAAAAATGATTACAAATACATCAGAATTAAGTCATGTGTGAAGCGGCAAAATACTTACTAATAACTCAGCCAGTACCACCCACTTGGGCACGCGTATTCGATATATTGGTATACTTATATACGTATATGTGCAAATTTATACTTAATACGTATGTGTATGGGTAATATGTATGTAAGTGTATGCGTTGCAGATGTATATATATATATATATATATGCATGTGTACATGTATGTTGTGTACTGTATAATCATGGGCTGCTGCTATTACATAGGTAGGGAGGTGCTGATTGTCTGTGGCCTGGGACCTGGTGTTTATTCCAGGAGACGGCTTACTCAACCACCCGGCCATTTTTGTTTTAAATCTTTTTCCCCTCTCTGCACGTGACCCGATGTACGCCATGTGTTTTTGTTTCTGCGCGGAACAACTTTTCCCGCCGAGCACGAATACAAATCAAAAATTAAGTACTATCACAAAAACAAATCTATGTTCAAGCCAGCGCCCAGATGGCGAATCTAGCTAATAAGCTAAGCCGCCTCAGGAGAGTGCGTTTGCGGCCAAGCGCGGCTGTCGCGTCGCCAACTGAGCTAATCAACAAAGCTAACATAAGTTAGCATGCTCACATGTGACCCGTTTAGAGTGAGGGGGCAAAAGAGGTCGACACGTCTGACCTGAAACTCGATGATTGTGTTGAACAACAAAGATTTTAAAATTTCGTTTTGACCGAAATAACGCAACGTACCCCAAATTGCAAATAAATGAATAAATAAGGTCAGTTAGGTCAGCATTTACAAAATACGGATCTTTTAGCCTCTGAAACTGTGATGTTACGCTAACTTGCGATACCGCGGTGACTTCCTGTTTACATAGTTGATTGCTCTCGATTGGACCGCGCCGTAGATGTTTCCGAGCGACACATTTACACGTAAAGTCTTCACTGGCTGGGGCATTTCTCAAGTTTTGATGGTGCAACCTGATTAATGAAGTCAGTACTTTTTGCAGTGACTATGAACTTAAACTTAAACGGATCTATGACTAGCTGGTGCAACCCAGCCCCCATCTGTGCATTTGTATTGGCATAAACGTCATCCAGTCCATCATAGCTGAGGTTAGACATCAGTGCTGTGTATGTCTTTTTCTAATTCCGTCATCTGATCGCTCTCTAGCCGGTGAGGCCTTCGTCACTCTGGCCACCACAGACCCATACTGCATGGGCGCCATCGTGGTGGCTCGAAGTTTACAGCGCCACGGGACAACTCGCAGCATCGTCGTCATGGTCACGCCGAACGTCTCAGAGCAGTCAAGGTGGGTTGAGACGCACCTTTTCTGTCCCAACACTAATATACAATTCTGTGAAAATTCGCACGTGTTTAAACTGATTGAAGTCCTGGCATTAGCCCCCAACTATAAGTAATAACTAATCTTCATAATTCACCAGGCTCGCCCTTAAGAATGTGTTCGACGAGGTCATCATGGTGGATGTGATGGACAGCGAGGACCATCTCCGCCTGTCCTTGCTGGGACGTCCTGAGCTCGGCGTCACCTTCACCAAGATCCACTGCTGGACTCTGACCCAGTACAGCAAATGTGTCTTCCTGGACGCCGACACGCTTGTGAGTCTACTCGAACATACAGTACATGTGACGCGCGTTGACAGCACTATACCACTATGTGTAGAATCCCCGTTGTCGTTGTTGTTGTTCCAGATTAATCCGACGGCGTGGGCTTTTGTGACAGCCCCCTTGTGCCCCCCGGGTGATGTGGGTGCCAGACTGAGGCCGGCACTCGCTTTGGGTTAGCTTATTGCTAAAATGTGTGCCCTAAAATAAGTCCCTGATAGTTTGATGGATGTTCATTTGACAGGGACGATGCGTAGGCTAACGTAAACCAAACATGTCCTGTTGCTGCTCCTTCACATTAAAAAGGCATTCTGTTGGCTTTTATTGTGAAGGAGCCGCGGGAAATGCTGTCTATTTAAATAGTGAGGCTGTTTTACGGTTCTACGGAAGGAAAAAGAGGAGATCGGGTCTCAGATCAGGGAATCTGAAAGCTGTCTTGTGCCCAGCATGTCCAAAACCATCCTTCCGCTAAAACAGATTCGTTTGTTTTTAGTCCGCATCTTGAAAAGCTCCTCAGCAGCGTGTGTCTGCGGCGGGGAACACACAGTGGGTGGGTGGGGGGGGGCAGAGGCTTGTCTAAATAAAATGCCGGCTATCTGTCAGTCAACACACTCTGTGGGTGTGTACCTCCTTTAAGGCTTATCCATTGATGTTCTGAACTGTTAGCCAGTGTCCCCCCAGTGTGGGTCAGTGAAGTCAAACATGTTCCCGTTGGAAATCGATACCTGCACGCATGTCGGAGGACATGCCTGGGGCCCATTGTTTGGTCAGTGTAAACGGCGCCCTCGTGGGTAGCAGGGGCAGGTGCGTTTGAAGGCCGCATTCAGTAAACAGGAGATGAACAACGTAGGTTACGAGGTTATACCGGCGCTGACATACGCTGACATCTGCTTGTGCGCTGGTCTTGCACTCCCAAACGTCCCTACCGTGCTGGACCTCAATGCATGTTTGTCGCCGCTGTCTGTGCCCTTCAGGTCGGTTCACATTTCGTCAAGTCTTGTCTTGAAACAATACTCGCGTGCCCATATGTGTTGAAAGATTCATTGGTTGCTGTAGTACATATATACCGGCCGTGAAGGGATTCCTTCTTGCACAACTCCAATGTCAGAGTCCTCGTCCGTGCAACAATGCATTGAGACCCTAAACAGCATGAGTAAGAACCCAAGTCTTAAGAATACAATAAAAACATGTCCGCTTGTCTTTGTCTTTGCGCCGGTCGGCGAGGAGCTCAAGTTTTCGGGGCTGAGGGGGGTCCACAGGCGCACTCAGAGCTGGGGGAGGCCGCTGTTGAGGTTGAGCAGCATGTCGTCCTTTAGTGCTTTTATTGGACATTTTAAGATTTCTCCGAGACGGAAAGCATAGCATTTGAGGCTTTTACCCTGAGGTAATGGTTCCTCAGATTTGTTGGATACATTCGGATCAATTAGCGCACCTGAAGGAAATTCAGATTTGTAAAGAGAGGTAATGACCTAATGAATCTGGACTGGAAGGTCTTGTTAATTTTCAACGCTTTGAGCAGCACAAACTAGATCCCATTTACCTGCACTGAATCGGGGTGGAGGCAGAACTGAGACTTCCGTCCGTCTCTCGGCTGTTGCAACCTAAACGTGTGCATATCAGCCTTCAAAGGGCATTTACCCTCACACACACACACACACACACACACACATGCGCTCGCATATCCACCGGTCCAGCTTTCAGATGTTAGACCTGTTCCCCCTCAGGTTCTGCGCAACGTGGACGAGCTATTCGAGAGAGACGAGCTGTCGGCGGCCCCTGATCCCGGCTGGCCCGACTGCTTCAACTCCGGCGTGTTTGTCTTCGTGCCGTCCCTCCGAACCCACGCCGGCCTCCTGGATCACGCCTTGCAGCGCGGCAGCTTTGACGGTAACGCGCAGCAACATGTCAGGGTTCAAACTAAACAATCGGAGAATGCTCTGTGTGCTCTGATTACTGGCAACTCCGCTGAATCCATTCAGACAGAATCAAAAGAAGAGGCAAGAGTTCAGTTGCTTGTTATTCTGTCTCTCTCTCTCTTTTAAAATGAATGAAAGTGGTCCATTGTTTATTTTGGTGGGATGTAACACCTGAAAAACTATGAATACTGACTAAAATTTGTGTGTGTTTTTTCAGGAGAAGAATTTGACTGAAAGCGCATGAAAGTTCGGCATTCGGGACTTGTTTAAAGGGGACTGCCTAACCCACATGCGACTTTACATCCATCCATCTGTTGCCGATAACTCCTGACTCTACTTAAAAGTCCTTCATCGCGTGGTGTCTCTGTTACGCAGTTCACATCTTCGCTCTTGACGTCGGCAGCTTGATTACTGAGAATTCAGCTTCTTGTTGGGCTTTAAACCCAGTTCGGGAAAAATTGATTTTCTTACCCGTACCCACTCATTTGCCCTATGCCCCTGTGTGATTTCGGGTCCTTTCTTTATTGGCAGAACACAGTGAACAGCTCCTTTTTAAAGCTGGAGTGCGGGACTTTTACGTATAAATGAACGTCCGTTAACATTCAAGCCGTTGTCAAGCGACTTCACGCAATGTTGATTCCGCTTTTCACCGCCGGGTAAATCTCTTGGTGGAGATCCTGGTGCAACAGTAGTGATGCGTTTTGTACGCCAACCGAGCTGAATGGGACGCCATGTAGAGACAGAGACCACGCATCAAGGATACTTCAGATAGCACCAGGCGGGACAATTTGCAACGCATAAAAAAAAAACCCTGCAGGCGCAACGTTCCGCACTCCAGCTTTAAGACTAGAATGGCGGGCTATTCGCGCCTGTTAACGCTATCTGTTTCTCCCCGGTTGCTGTCAGGGGGGGACCAGGGCCTGTTGAACTCTTTCTTCAGTGGCTGGCCGGTGGACGACATCAGTAAACACCTGCCGTTTGTCTACAACCTCAGTGCCAGCACCGTCTACAGCTACCTCCCTGCTTTCCAACAGCGAGTGTTTACCATACTTTATACCCATCACACGCCCTACTCTGTTTACACACTTTTGTATTTGTGGATGAGGGTTAACCTATAATCAGTAGTAATGACACCGCACTCACGGACGGAATTGCTAATTCTCATCTATGCAGTGCCTTGCAGTAATAGATAGAATGTGATTTCAGCTTGGACCACCACCAAGTAGTCAAATCAGAGGCACATGATTGCACATGAAGTCCTTGTACGCGACGCAAACATGTCGGAGTTGTCATTTTGCCGCCGCAGGTTTGGCCACAACGCGAAGATCGTCCATTTCTTGGGAGCATTGAAGCCCTGGAGCTCCAGCAGCTGGAGGGACGGCAGCCGCTCACACACCATGGAACCGTTCGTGTCTCTGTGGTGGAAGGAACACGAACTCGGTCCCGCGGCATCGTCTCCACCGGGGGCGCAGTCCGGTCAAGGCTTGGAGAAACCACAACTGGTACGAAAGGCGCCTGTCTTCTGATTCTGCGCTCTCTGATTCTGGTTTGCACGCTCAGCCAGGTTAGGAGCCCGGGACCTTGCTCAAACGTGGGCCGACCTCCAGGAACCGAGCCGGTTCAGTGCTGGGACCCTGATAAACGCAGCCACACTGTTAATATGCTGCACCAGTCAGGGAGGGAAAGGTTCATGAATAAAATAAAAGGCCTCTGATTCAGGTTTGTTCATCTTCTGCACTTTTTTTAATCTACCACTTGATGTGACATGAATGACAATTAAATAGCCAACAGACGTTTACACTGCAATCTAAAGACACAAGACAAAGTCACACAGAATATACCTGAAGTAGGCCCACATTGTGGTTTGAAAAGAACAGGATTATTTTAACATTAACACCATTCCCTGTAAGCCAGCATACACAACACCTCGATTCTGGAAAACAGTGAGTTAGTCCGTCCCTCAACACTTGGCGCTCTGCCTCGAAAAAGCCCTTTGGGTTTCCAAAGTACTGAAGACATAAATCTTTAAAAAAAAAACAGCTCACAAATATATGATTTCATTTGAAAGGGATAAAAGGCCTGAAACAGCTGCTGACTGTGGTGTTTATCAAACGTTACTCAAAACTCAAACAGAAGGAAAATGGTGCGTTTGTTGGGGACTATTTTCAGTGGAATAAGAGCTATCTTGATACACACACACAAACACACAATGCTTGTTAGCAGATGCATTCATCGTTGGCTCAGCTCTGCACACGGGATTAGCTGACAAGAAGGAAAAATAGAGGATATCACCACCCTAAGCCTTTAAACCCCAAGTAAACATTAATTCTTTGTTGATTTATTATTGGAAGTTTATTACGTATATTTTACATGTTCAGCTGGTCATGCTCTGGTTTGACTAAAAGACTCTCAGGGTTACTCTAGAAATGAAAGCAGCGTCACCCAATGTTATTGTGCGGGAGGTCAACCACGTGCCGTCTTTGGCAGTGGCCCTGCTGGGCTTTCACTCTGAACGCTCAACAGTTCGCTGATGACTTCGCCCTCTTTAGTCGAAGGTTTGCCGGTCCGTCACATAAGCTGCTGCAGAGCTTGGCTTGCAACATAAACACGTGGCTGCCTCGGAACCGGTATTGGTTGAACACTAAAAAAAAAAAAAAAATCCCTCCCTTGTTTTGCAGATCCAACAACGAGATGCCAAGGTGCCATTTAGGGAAAACTTGGACCGCTCTGAGTCGCTGCTCGCGCATTTTTCACTCCCTCCTGAAGCAAAGGCGGTAAGCTGAGACACCAGAATGTTGATCCTTTTGACCTTGATTGATAGCTCTACTTTTGTGCCACTGTCGGATATTATGTTTGTTATGGCCATGGTGTCTTGACGCGTGTGTGTGTGTGTGTGTGTGTGTGTTTAAGCATGGTACCTCACCAATATGTAAATGAAACATTTCCCCCTTCAGAAAGAAAGAGCCAGATATTTCTCTCAGGAGTTGAGAAACGAGAGCTAAAAAGGAGGGCGAATATTGGACTTGGCATTCGTCAGGTTCATTCAAATAAATGCTATGTTGCTCTGGGTCTGCTGGATGGGTAAATAGGCAACTAACACATTCAACACTGTTGTGTTTACGGCTTATTGCGCTGTCCCCAAGTGACCAAAAAAAAACCCTGCTGCACTAAAGGTACTGCACACCTAAAACACCTGTGGGGGTGCCTTTAAAATCCTTCATTTTGGCTCCCAGTGTTCAATTGAAAATGACACACACGCACATACAACCAATATTTGATGTGTGAAACCAAACTGTAAAGGTCTGTGGGAACCACCAAGGTTGAAAAGCGCCAAATAAGTGTAAGTACATTTACCCTTCACCTCTGGGCAACCAGTACAGAGATGGGTCTGGGACATGTTAGCCTAGCTTAGCACAAAGACTGGAAGCAGGGAGAAGTTGCTAGCTCCATCAAAAGAGAAAAAAAAAAGCTCCTTTAAACATACTTCATTTGAAGTCACATTCTGTGAAGTAAGTAGTCATTAGAAATATTATCTAATCAATCCATGAATTAGCTTAATGAATGGCCTTATTAGCATAGCCACTTGTGTTTATAATATATTATGGTGATTATAATGGTGGCTTAGAAGGCAGCTCGAGTGCCTCTTGTTAGTTCCAGTAGATGAGACTGTTAATTAATAATAATAATAATAATAATACCATTCATCTCTGTGCATCCAGTAGAGATGGGTCTGGGACATGTTAGCCTAGCTTAGCACAAAGACTGGAAGCTGCTAGCTCCATCAAAAGAAAAAAAAAGCTACTTCAAACATACTTTATTTTAAGTCACACATATTCTAAGTAGTCATTACAAATATTATCTAATCAATCCATGAATTAGCTTAATGAATGGCCTTATTAGCATAGCCACTTGTGTTTATAATATATCATGGTGATTATTACGGTGGCTTATTAGGCAGCTCGAGTGCCTCTTGTTAGTTCCAGTAGATGAGACTGTTCATTAATAATTATAATAATAATACCATTCATCTCTGTGCATCCAGAACAGAGATGGGTCTGGGACATGTTAGCCTAGCTTAGCACAAAGACTGGAAGTGGAGGGAAGCTGCTAGCTCCATCAAAAGAGAAGAAAAAAAAAAAGCTCCTTTAAACATACTTCATTTTAAGTCACACATATTCTGTGAAGTAGTCATTAGAAATATTATCTAATCACTCTATTAATTAGCTTAATGAATGGCCTTATTAGCATAGCCACTTGTGTTTATAGTATATCATGGTGATTATTATGGTGGCTTATTAGGCAGCTCGAGTGCCTCTTGTTAGTTCCAGTAGATGAGACTGTTAATTTATGAGTATTTCTGCTTCACTGCATTTGACTCCGGCAGAAAAGAAAAAAACAAAACAAAACAGAACACACACAGAGCCTATTATCTGCCACAGGCCTCTGAGCCTCCTCATTGCGTTTCTGTCATTTTGTTTAATTCATTTCAACTTGATGCATTGTGCTTGTACGAGCTTGTAAGATTAGCCCCCGAACAGACACACACACACACACACACACACACACACACACACACACACACACACACCCTCCCGTATGACAGCACCCCATGAACATGAACATGAACATGAACATCCGACATTTTGTGTACAGCATGACATGACGTACTGGTGTCTGCAGCGTTCCCCCGCAGATGACACGGCGGTGGAGGAAGACTCAGGAACGTCCGAGAGGGCCGAGATCCAGGACCCAGCTCTTGGAGCAGAGGGGTTGGAGGGCGGCAGCGGCGCCTCGGACACTGGTGGTACACGTCCCGTACGTAAACCTTTTCCTTTCTGACTTCTCTACCACCCTGATTGCCACATTGGTCGAAACACAAGACCAGTTTAGAGATACACTCCCTCATTTGTTGTGTCCCCGTAATTACGATTCCTCACCGTTGATATCTTGAAAGGGTTCCGGGTGTTCCGGGTGGTCCTCCAATGCTCCAAACACACGTAGAGAAGTTATCT